>NC_084749.1:16822108-16832108 GCF_033978785.1 Entelurus aequoreus | reverse complement strand
GTTTTCTAAGCTTCCATAACCTTCAATCCCAAATATCCAATCCCATTTTAAAGGGGAACTGCAGTTTTTTTTCCGGAATTTTGTCTATCGTTCACCATCCTTGTGTGAGTCAAGGCGATATATGTTTTTTTATTTTTTTAGTCATTACAGCTCGTAAATAAACGTTTTACATGCAAACCCCAAAACAAGTTAAGTTCGCACATTGTGTAAATCGTAAATAAAAACAGAATTAGAGATGTCCGATAATGGCTTTTTTGCCGATATCCGATATTCCGATATTGTCCAACTCTTAATTACCGATTCCGATATCAACCGATACCGATATATACAGTTGTGGAAATAACACATTATTATGCCTAATTTTGTTGTGATGCCCCGCTGGATGCATTAAACAATGTAACAAGGTTTTCCAAAATAAATCGACTCAAGTTATGGAAAAAAATGCCAACATGGCACTGCCATATTTATTATTGAAGTCAGGGCCGGCCCGTGGCATAGGCCGTATAGGCAAATGCTAAGGGCGCCGTCCATCAGGGGGCGCCACGCCAGTGCCACAAATGTTGGAGGAAAAAAATAAAAAAGTTGGTACTATTATTTCTAAACACATAAAATAATCCCACGTTAATTAAAATGCAAAGTAAAGCCTATTTAATAGAAATATTATTTGTTACAACATTACGCCACCTCCCTTCCCGTATCATGACTCTTTTTGGACGTCACCACATAAAAAAATCAACACAAGATGTCAAAACGGCCAAAACTGTCAGGTGCCCAGGGAAGAAAAAATAGAAAAGAAGAGGAGGAGAAACGAGAAAAAGACAGAGGGTAGCAGGTAGGTAACGTTAGCCTACATGAAATTATTTGTCTGTTACAGAATGTGATAGTAACCTTTAGCATTAAGCTAATGTGACATGATTCGGCAATTGCTAATCAATAAATAGCTAGTTCTGTTTTAACGTCGGGTTAATATTGTGGAGGGGGCTAAATTGTTATGGAAAATAATAATGTAACGGTAGGTAATTACAGTACTCCCTGGTGTACAGTAATTTGTAAGTCATTCTAGTTAATGCAATATTAAAAAGCACAAATAGAGAACTCTATAGGATCCCCTTTTTTTGTAATATAGTTGTTAAAGTCATACTGGTTTGATATCTTGTTTTGTGCAGTGCCTTATTTATATTGTATTTTTAATTTATTTTATGCAACTTGTTGACACGTTTTATTTTGTGTTTATGTATGTAAAAAATATTGTATTTCATATATTCATTTTTTATTTTTTGTATTCATTTATTTATCCATAGTTTTTTTTTTATCTTGTTAACAATTCTGATTGTTAATTTGCTTTCTTTAAGTAAAAAAAAGGTCAAAGACAAAGCTATTCGGTTTCTTGTGAGTATATACACTTCACTGCCGATGTGGGGGGGCGCCACCTAAAATCTTGCCTAGGGCGCCAGATTGGTTAGGGCCGGGCCTGATTGAAGTCACAAAGTGCATTATTTTTTTTTTAACATGCCTCAAAACAGCAGCTTGGAATTTGGGACATGCTCTCCCTGAGAGAGCATGAGGAGGTTGAGGTGGGCGGGGTTGGGGGGGTTTGTAGGGGGTAGCAGGGGGGTGTATATTGTAGCGTACTGGAAGAGTTAATGCTGCAAGGGGTTCTGGGTATTTGTTCTGTTGTGTTTATGTTGTGTTACGGTGCGGATGTTCTCCCGAAATGTGTTTGTCATTCTTGTTTGGTGTGGGTTCACAGTGTGGCGCTTATTTGTAACAATGTTAAAGTTCTTCATACGGCCACCCTCAGTGTGACCTGTGTGGCTGTTGACCAAGTATGCCTTGCATTCACTTGTGTGTGTGAAAAGCCGTAGATATTATGTGACTGGGCCGGCGGCAGTCCGATATTATCGGACATCTCTAAACAGAATCCAATGATTCCACTCTTTTACTACGAAGCCACGCTGTTGTAACACGTGCAGAATGTGAATGATAGGCAACATTCCAAAAAAAAAAGGTGTAGTTTCCCTTTAAAGGAGAAAATTCACTAACAAGTTTTCTTTTTGTACCATCATCATTTCCCATCATATGTGTTCCCATGTTTAGTTTTTACTAATTTTTACTAATTGGTTTTTATCTAGTCTGCACTTTGTTTGTATTATTATTATTGGCTTTTATCTAGTCTGCACTTTGTCTGTATTATTACTATTATCGTTATTATCGACTCCTCTTTGCCTTATTCTTTTTATTTTCCTATTTTTAATTATGTTAGATCTGTGTTGTTGTTGTTGTTGGGGACAAGTGTTGTAAATTGGCTTTGGCTACAAACGCTATGATGCATACATTGGATAACTGTTTCAGATATCTATGTTTCTGTATCTGTCCCTATTTCAAATAAACCTTATAAAAATTTTTTAAAAAAAGAACTGGAGCCCATAGACAGTGTGGCTAAAGACATGTAAAAGTATGTTTTTGTCGCCCTGGTCCATTAGCATCTTTGAGGAAAACATCAGTAGAAGAGGAGGCAAAATAGATTGCTAACAACTTACCATATTTGTCTGTTGTTTTTAAAGGGGAACTGCGTGTCATGATCCGCTGCCCGGATCATGTTTGTTTTAGTTTTTGACTCCCTCGGTTCCTGTTTTGAGCACCCCTGGGTTTGTGTTTTGGTTGCCATGACTGCAGATTTGTTGTCCCCTGCCTCTGATTAGTGTCCGGGACGCTCACCTGCTCCTGGGCACTAAACAGATAGCTACTTATTCCTTTTTTCCGCCACACACTGTCTGGCTGTCTTGTTTGCTTTAAGCAACAGTTACGCTTGACGATTCTTTACGTCTTTGCTTGTGTTTTCTATGCCAACGCTTTTCTGTTAGCTTTGCCATTGCTTCCCGTGCAATCGGAATGCTTTTCTGTTTACTAATGGGTGTGGGAAAAAATCGATTCGAATTCGAATCGCGATTCTCACGCTGTGCGATTCAAAATCGATTCTCATTTTTAAAAAATAGATTTTTTATTTGATTTATTTATTTATTTTTATTTATTCATTTATTTTTATTTTTATTTTTATTTATTTTATTTTTTTTGTATTGTTTATTTTTTTTAAATTAATCAATCCAACAAAACAATACACAGCTATACCATAACAATTAAATCCAATTCCAAAACCAAATCCGACCCAGCAACTCTCAGAACTGCAATAAACAGAGCAATTGAGAGGAGACACAAACACGACACAGAACAAACCAAAAGTGGTGAAACAAAAATGAATATTATCAACAACAGTATCAATATTAGTTACAATTTCAACATAGCAGTGATTAAAAATGCCTCATTGACATTATCATTAGACATTTATCAAAAAAAGAACAATAGAGTCACAGTGGCTTACACTTGCATCACATCTCATAAGCTTGACAACACACTGTGTCCAATATTTTCACAAAGATAAAATAAGTCATATTTTTGGTTCATTTAATAGTTCAAACAAATTTACATTATTGCAATCAGTTGATAAAACATTGTCCTTTACAATTATAAAAGCTTTTTACAAAAATCTACTACTCTGCTTGCATGTCAGCAGACTGGGGTAGATCCTGCTGAAATCCTATGTATTGAATTTTGAATCGGGAAAAAATCGTTTTTGAATCGAGAATCGTGTTGAATTGAAAAAAAATTCATTTTGAATCAAATCGTGACCCCAAAAATCGATATTGAATCAAATCGTGGGACACCCAAAGATTCACAGCCCTACTAATGATGCATGATTTATGAGGAATAAATAATTTCCTTACCTTCACTTTGCCTCCAGAGTTCCTGCTGCATCTTGGGAGAACGATCCACGCAGTAAAATGCGACCCAGACGGGACACTGCGCTTATTTTGGAATTTTGCTTATCGTTCACAATCATTATGAAGACGGCTTAATTTAGAGTTATTTAGACACTAAGGGAACATATAAGGGTTAGGGTTAGGGTTAGGGTTACTAATAAGCAATAATTCTGAGGTTATTGAGGGAAGACTCTTAGTTAACGGCTTACTGGTTGTATAATAAGGCCATGCAGAGTAAGGCATTAATAAGTACTTAATAATGACTAATTAAGAGCCAATATGTTACTAATTTGTATGTTAATAAGCAACTAATTAATGGTGAATATGTTCCCCATACTAAAGTGTTATCATTTTTTTTTAATGCAGTCTACATATTAAATAAACGTAAATGGAAGGTCCTCTATTTCGCCCATAAAACCCAATAGATAACCATTCAAAAACATTGTGTTGCTTGAATATTGAGTATTAGTGAAATTGTTATTATAAGCGCTGACGCAGACAGACTATTTATAGCGGGGCCGTGATTACAACCGTCTTCAATTTCGACATGTGTTCCCTCGCTTCCTGAAACTTTACTGCAGATCACAAATCATGCCTCTCACCTGGAAAGTAGACGGCTGAGGACGTACTCCGACAAGTTGGTGCCCTTTGACAGCCATTTAGGACCCGGAAATGGCGAGAACGACACGAAAAGACGCTTGGTTCCGCAGGTTCTGACCACCTGAGGAAGTTCCTGATTATCGGGCTCGCATTTGGCTTGAGTTTTTTACATTTTTTTTCTATCGAAACTTTGACCAAAACCCTTCTTTGAAGTCAGAATCATTAAAATGATTGCTGGATAATTACAGTCCTCTCGCTTGATCCATCGCAGTCAGGTTGACTGGAGAGGTCCATACTTTCCTCATATTGCCGTCATTTGGAAATGTGTGCAGGCTGACCCCTTCTTTGGTTATATTGCTACAACCTGCAACCATGCATCTGGCAGACATATTTGATCATCTTTCAAATTCTGCTTGGAAATGTCGTGATTTGGAATGAAAATGCTACTAAAATACAAACTCTGCAACATGAAATTGCTCGTTCAAAAGCAAGCCTAAACTCACTACTGCGTATTTTTTAAGGGGGGGGTAATTTTACCTGTAGACATCCTTTTTTAGGTCCAGAACTATGAAATAAGTCCCAATGTTGTCAGCATTAGAGGGGCCCCGTAACGTCACCACAGTCTGCTTTCAACCCAGCCTCTGGATTGACAAAAGCCAGGAAAGGACAATAAAATGTTCTTGAACTTTGCGCTTGTCTCATTTAATTGTCTTGCAGGCGGACACAAGCGCGCTTTTCACAAAGTGTCCGATTCAGTTACCCGGGAGTATGTTAAAACAAGAGGCCTTTTTCAGGGTTTTTTTTATGGGGTGTCCTGTTTTTCCAGCGTACCTCCAGTGGTTTAGGTAATACGCCTCATAGAAAGAGTTCTGAATGTTAAGGAGCGGCTCGGGTTTTTACTGTTCCCTCGCCTAAATTAAAGCAAAATAAGAAGAAATACATTGACGGTGTACTTGACAATTTGGAAGCAGCCTGACAGTTTTTTTTGGGTATTTCCACACACTGCAAAAACTGAAATCTCAGTAAGATTAAATATCTCAAATAAGGGTGATATTTGCTTATTTTCTGTCTAATATTAAAAATAATAGATTGTATTTGTAAAAAAGCACGTTATATTGAGTAAACAATCTCAAAGTGCTACAGTGTATTAAAAAAATAAAATAAATAAATAAATAAATAAATAAAATAAAAAGATAATAAAGAAATAAATACAAATAAAAACTAGAACAGCCAAATAGCTATAGCTAGTATGCACATATCTAAAAAAAAAAAAAGCTTTTTTAAAAAGAAGGGCTTTTAAGACTTTTTTAAAAGCATCCACAGTCTGTGGTACCCTCAGGTGGTCAGGGAGAGCATTCCACAGAAAGCCCGGTCTCCCATTGTTCGTAGCTTGTAATAAGATAATTCTTCTCACTAAGCAGATTTTATGTTAGAGTCTTTTACTTGTTTTAAGGGTTTTGGTCCTAAATGATCTCAGTAAGATATTACAGCTTGTTGCTGAGATTTTATGACCTATATTGAGTAAAACATGCTTGAAACTAGAATATCAAGTGTT
Source organism: Entelurus aequoreus (assembly GCF_033978785.1). NCBI lineage: Eukaryota > Metazoa > Chordata > Actinopteri > Syngnathiformes > Syngnathidae > Entelurus > Entelurus aequoreus. The sequence continues at coordinate 16,826,135 of NC_084749.1, read as the reverse complement.
GCAAAGCTGTGTCATCAACACTCACAAGTACAAAACTACTTTTTTAAAGTAACAATTTCTTATTTCAAGCATGAAAAAAAAAAATCATGATTTTGACGCAATTGTGTCTCATAAATAAAACAGATGACAGCCAAATGGACTTTTTTGTTTTATTTTCAATGAAACAATAGAAAATAGGTACTCATATAGTAGCACAGTTGGCACAGTACAGTAAACTGACAGTTAATATTTAAACATGTGACATTTCAAACAATTCTGTACAGAAATAATTCATGCACATTCAGATAAATTCCTCAAAATAACAATTAAAATCTTTTTGGCCGGGCTGTATATATGCGCACTAATTGACTGAAAGAGCACGCAATTGGCGCAATTATTTATGTCATGTAATGGATGGAAAAATGCATTTTTAGACAATATGATTTGCCTGAGCGGCTAGGAAACCCCGAGAGTAATAAGCGGTTGCCTTGTTGCCTTTCCATTAAGAACAATACATTTTTGTTTAGTGTAAGTTTGCTGGTTTCAAGAAATGTAATACAGAGCGCATATCATTATGTCAAGATAATGGCACTAGCATTTACTTCATTTAAAGGCCTACTGAAAATATTTTTATTTATTTAAACGGGGATAGCAGATCAATTCTATGTGTCATACTTGATCATTTTGCGATATTGCCATATTTTTGCTGAAAGGATTTAGTAGAGAACAACGACGATAAAGATCGCAACTTTTGGAATCTGATTAAAAAAGCCTTGCCCCTACCGGAAGTAGCGTGACGTAGTCAGTTGATAGCCTCCTCATATTTTCCTATTGTTTTCAACGCAGCTAGAGCGATTCGGACCGAGAAAGCGACGATTACCCCATTAATTTGAGCGAGAATGAAAAATTTGTGGATGAGGAACGTTAGAGTTAAGGACTAGAATGCAGCGCAAGACATATCTTTTTTCGCTCTGACCGTAACTTAGGTACAAGGGCTCATTGGATTCCACACTCTCTCCTTTTTCTATTGTGGATCACGGATTTGTATTTTAAACCACCTCGGATACTATATCCTCTTGAAAATGAGAGTCGAGAACGCGAAATGGACATTCACAGCGACTTTTATCTCCACGACAATACATCGACGAAACACTTTAGCTACGGAGCTAACGTGATAGCATCGTGCTTAACTGCATATAGAAACAAAATAAATAAATCCCTGACTGGAAGGATAGACAGAAGATCAACAATACTATTAAACCAGGGACATGTAACTACACGGTTAATGCTTTCCAGCTTGGCGAAGCTTAACAATGCTGTTGCTAACGACGCCATTGAAGCTAACTTAGTATAACGGGACCTCCCAGAGCTATGATAAAAACATTAGCTATCCACCTACGCCAGCCAGCCCTCATCTGCTCATCAACACCCGTGCTCACCTGCGTTCCAGCGATCGACGGAAGGACGAAGGACTTCACCACGATCATCCGTGCGGTCGGTGGCTAGCGTCGGCTAGCGCGTCTGCTATCCGAGTCAAAGTCTTCCTGGTTGTGTTGCTGTAGTCCGCCGCTAATACACCGATCCCACCTACAACTTTCTTCTTTGCAGTCTTCATTGTTCACTAAACAAATTGCAAAAGATTCACCAACACAGATGTCCAGAATACTTTGGAATTATGAGATGAAAACAGAGCTATTTTGTATTGTATTCAATGGGGTACCGATACTTCTGTTTCACTGGTTACGTCACGCGCATACGTCATCATCCAAAGACGTTTTCAACCGGAAGTTTAGCGGGAAATTTAAAATTGCACTTTATAAGTTAACCCGGCCGTATTGGCATGTGTTGCAATGTTAAGATTTCATTATTGATATATAAACTATCAGACTGCGTGGTCTGTAGTACATATTGAGCAAAAAGGTCTCTTTTTTTTTCTACCAAGAAAAGTGCACTTGTTTTTAGTGAGAATATACTTATTTTAAGGTATTTTTAGGTTCATTGAGGTTAGCTAATTGTACTTGTTTTGGAAAGTCTTGACAAGCCAAATTTTCTTGTTCTATTGGCAGATAATTTTGCTTATTTCAAATAAAATAGCCCTAATTTTTGTATTTTTTTTGTCCTTGTTTTTGAACACTGACTTTTTGCAGTGCAGTGGTATTGCACCTGTAACTTTATCCAATTAAGAGACGGTTCCGTGGTGGAAAGGAACGTGGATTGGAATATGGATATAAAAAAAAGCATGTGGGGGAAAAACGAGGGTGACAATTTATAGGAGTCCAGGCGAGGCAAACTTTTTTTTCCCACAGAATTATTGCATGTCTCAACCTTCCAAGTTAAATAGTCTGCTTGAGTTTCCTGTGTGCGCGTCACTCTCACAGAAAAACACCCTATTCATGTGTGCTCAATGCGGCATTTTCTTCTGGGGGGCTTTTTCATTTAAAAAAATACTTCATCCAAGTCTGTTTGCCTCAGGGATTTCAGTTTAAATGTGAATTATTATTTGGTGCACCTATTGGTACACTGCAAAGAAAAATACATTTATTTCTCATCACCGGGGGTGCCCAAACTTTTTTAAACTGAGGACCAGAGACTGACAAACGAAAGGATGCAGGGGTCATTTTGGTAGTTTTCCCCTTCAAAACCAGTACAAAGTATGGATTTTTTTTCCCGAAGAAGTAGAAAATGCATTGTGGAAGACTTGCTCTTCCGGGTTCTTCAGACCACCAATTACGGACATGACTGCCTCGTTCATCTTTCTGAACAATGATTTATTTTGCAATAAATGTTTTTTTGTGTTTGTTTTCAGTCATTTCTGTCCGTCTCGCCCTCACTCTCGTTCGTGCTCGGGTTTTCTCTCCACCATCAACAACCCCTCTCCTTCCCGGCTGCTGCTCTTTAACAGAGCGACCGGTGATTAGATAAGCCAGCCCAGGTGTGCCATCTACGCACCTGTCGCTAATCTCGAAACCGGTCCTGGCACACCCCGCTTCGCTGCAGGTCCGCAGGCCACGCCCCCCCACATGCATATTCCATAGAAATGTCATGCGAATGCTGAAGAGCCGAAGCCGAACTGAAATGCTAACAGTTAGCATGCCGGCCAGACGTCGTCAAATAACCAAAAATATGAGCAAAATGAGCTAAAAAAGGCTAGCATACTGGCAGCACTATGCTAACATGCTAACAATAGCATGCTTAAAGTGAAATACCAAAATATATGATTCTATACTTGTTAAATTAGATTAAAAAAGCTTGTCAGGTTCAAACACCAAACTATCTATTACACAGGACAAGAAGCAAGGAATCAAGCAGAGACAGAGTTCAATTTGGCTCATGAGGAGAGACGTATTGGGCTGTACACTCAGTTACAGCTTCACCTTACGTTCTAAGGTACAGTCCCACGTGCTCCTCTATTTATTCGGGAGGTCCCTAGTTAACATCACTGAGGCTGCTTCTGAAGTGAGGGGTAATGCAAGCAGCCCCCAGTAAACACAATACATGATTATTAAGAATGGAAATGTGCTGACACTCGGGATTTCGCCCTGTCTCTGCTTTGTCTGCGTCGAGGTACTCGATGTCCGTCCTTGGCTGTCATCAGGCAGGGTCTGGAAACAAACTGCTGACACGAGACAACTCGCAAAGCAAGATTACAAGTTGTGCTTTTGCACATATAGAAAAGTACAACTTCAGCACAATTGATAATAACTATAGCGGCGGTTTTTAAGCATAAGAGTTGTGCGATAACTTACACATAATTATTCTAACAAAGCTACAATGCCAATGTTAGCACGCTAACTGTAAAATGCGTCAAGTACCAAACTATATTACTCCGAGGTGTGTACCTGGAAAAGTAGTAGTACTTTTTTTTTTTACCAGAAAGATAATAAAAAGCAACATAAATTGTTTTAGTCATTTTTGTTTTGTAGGCTAAAGTGTTTCATATATTATGCTCCTTAGTTAACGTTGCTGATCAATTAGAATTTATTATCATTTATTTCATTTATATTTTTCAGTATCAAATGGTTCAAGTCGGTCAAAAAAGGTTCGTAGT
>NC_084749.1:16797108-16819608 GCF_033978785.1 Entelurus aequoreus | reverse complement strand
TCAATTACTTTAATGCAATGTTGTTATCTCTACTTTACATTCTCACTGCATTGTGGGCTGACAACATAAAAGGGAGAATTACTAATCCGGCGGCTATTATTATCCCAAAGGCTCATAAATTGCAGCGTAAGGCTACTCCCCTTGTTCAGACGACACTTTACTTACTGGATGTATGGCTTAGGTTGTTGTCTTTGTACAAATTAGACCTACGGGCCGGGTGATTTGTAGGAGACACCCATACATGCAGCTGTAGAATTAAATCGGTTCGCTGGCACCCTTCAAGCACTTTTACTGGGCCTCATTTGCCGTTCCAAGTGTGCTGTTTACTGTGTCTAATGACTGGCGGTGTTTACTGTATCCACACATCCCGGGCGCTGGCTAATGAGAAGGCTGGAGATGGGAGATAAAGCCGTCGGAGGCGGCGATAAAAAGGAGTTTGTGGCTATTTAATGCACGCTGTAAAAGATGAGGGCTGGGGGAGAAATGAGTGTTTACACCTGCCTCCATTATACCGGACACCTGCCTTTTAATAAACACCCAAAATGGGCAGTCGGTGCTGACAAGCGCAGATAAGAAAGTGATTTAACAAACTGTGTTTAAGTCCGGAGAATCGACTAATTCACTGCCTCATCCCGTTTTATTAACCTTCTAACCCATGGGGAAATTCTTGCGGAAGCATAATAATAACTGTAAATAAAAATGTTATGATAATTTGATGGGGGTTTTTTTTATAGGCTTGCTTATGCATTTTTTAAAATTAATGAATTGTAATTGGTTTTCTCTGCATGTTGTTAGGATGTGGGAGGACGCCAGAGAAAGTACAACGTATAACTTTAGCTACTACGCCCACTATTACTACATCCATTCTTTCATTCTCAAAATAATCTTACTTATCTCATCATATGAACTATGACTTACTTCACCAATTATTATTTATTGATTTATTTTTATTGTGATTACTTATGGAGTATATTGTGAATAAATTGAGAACAGGAAGTGGACAAAAGTTTTAGCAACTGTTATGTAAAAGAAAAGGGGTCGGATTAAATAAGCTCTGCTTCTTCCTACTCCTTTTCGAACATGTTGAAAAGGGAAACTGGAAATTGTGATGTATCATGTTGTATGCTTGCATGTTCCAAATAAACTCAAACTCAACTCAACTCAACTATTAGACTTTAAGGGCTCATATTATGACTTGTATGATTTAAAACACTTCCTTGTGGTCTACATCAGTGTTTTTGAACCACAGTGCCGTGGCACACTAGTGTGCCGTGAGATACAGTCTGGTGTGCCGTGGGAGATTATCTAGTTTTGGGTTAAAGATATTTTTTGCAAACCAATAATTATAGTCTGCAAATGATGTGTTGTTGTTGAGTGTCGGTGCTTAGTAACCGTGTAATACTCTTCCATATCAGTAGGTGGCAGCCGGTAGCTACTTGCTTTGTAGATGTCGGAAACAGCGGGAGGCAGTGTGCAGGTAAGAAAGTATCTAATGTTAAAACCAAAAATAAACAAAAGGTGAGTGCCCCTAAGTAAAGGCATTGAAGCTTAGGGAAGGCTATGCAGAACGAAACTAAAACTGAACTGGCTACAAAGTAAGCTAAGACAGAATGCTGGACGACAGCAAAGACTTACCGTGGAGCAAAGACGGCGTCCACAAAGTACATCCGAACATGACGTGACAATCAACAATGTCCCCACAAAGAAGGATAAAAACAACTGAGATATTCTTGATTGCTGAAAACAGAGTACATGCGGGAAATAGCGCTCAAAGGAAGACATGAAACTGCTACAGGAAAATATCAACGAAACAGGAAAAGCCACCAAAATAGGAGCGCAAGACACGCACTAAAACACTACACACAGGAAAACACCAAAAAACTCAAAATAAGTCACAGCGTGATGTGACAGGTGGTGACAATACACCTACTTTGAGACAAGAGCTATAGTGATGCATGCTTGGTTATGGTTTAAAGTCATATCCAACAATTGCGACAACGACTTTTTACTGTCAACTGAGTTTCGTTTTTTAATGATTTCTGCTGGTGGTGTGCCTCCGCATTTTTTCAACGCAAAAAATGTGCCTAGGCTCAAAAAAGGTTGAAAAACACTGGTCTACATAACATAATGGTGGTTCTTTCGTCAAAATGTTGCATAGATTACGTTTTACAGACTGTTTTCAAGTTGCTTTCTGACCGTCTCTTCAGTAATGCGCAGTTTTGTGGGCGGTCTTATTTACGTGCCTCCACTTTGACTGCGTCCTCTTTCCGCCATTTTTTGTTGACATTTTTAGTCCTTCCATAACGAGACTACTGACAGATATAAATTCGAATTATACGCTACTTTGTATTAGAAATGGTAACAGCGGAGGATGCATGTGCATGTACGAGCCAGTCTGCCCCACAACAAGCGGACTCACGCAAAGCTCTTTTGGGTAAATTAATACCTAATATAAAATCCGCTGATGTCACCAAATAGGCAAAATTATAAACGTCTCATTTTCCAGAAGTATGGAAGTAGAAAATATCGGAATGCGGTAAAAAAAGGTCTGGGACCGAGGGCCAGAGGTGTGAGTGTAATGGGGGCCAGCCAGTGTGGCTGCGCCAGGTGCACGTTGGTAAACCTCACTTCTTGACAACTTCAAGAGTTGGCTGCTGGACTGCCAGCTCATGATTTTAGCAAAAAGGTTCTGGGGCCAAACCAGCTGGGTTACACTGGTGCCGTGACCCGGATAAGAGTGAGCTTTAGGGGGCTGAGTGTAATGGGGGCCAGCCAGTGTGGCTGCGTCAGGTGTATGTTGGTAAACCTCACTCCCTGACAATTTCAAGAGTTGACTGCTAGGCTTCCAGCTCAGGATTTTAGCAAAAAAGGTCTGGGGTCGAACCAGCTGGATTATTGGGTTGGTGCCGTGACCTGGATGAGAGTCAGGGATAGGGGGGTGAGTGTAATGGGGGCCAGAGAGAGTGATGCTGCGCCAGCTGTACGTTGGTAAACCTCATTCCTTGACAACTTCAAGGGTAGTGCTGGCATGCCAGCTCGGAATTTTAGCCCGCGTCCTTGTACGGAATGCGGTAAAAATGGTATGGGGCCGAGAGTTAGGGGTGTGGGTGTAATGGGGGCCAGCCAGTGTGGCTGTGCCAGGTAAACGTTGGTAAACCTCACTTCTTGACAACTTCAAGAGTTGGCTGCTGCACTGCCAGCTCAGGATTTTAGCAAAAAGGGTCTGGGGCCGAACAAGCTACATTGGTGCCGTGACCCGGATAAGAGTGAACTTTAGGGGGCTGAGTGTAAGGGGGGCCAGCCAAATGTACGTTGGTAATCCTCACTGCCTGGCAACTTCAAGAGTTGGCTGCTAGGCTTCCAGCTCAGGATTTTAGCAAAAAGGGTCTGGGTCCAAACCAGCTACATTGGTGCCGGGACCCGGATAAGAAATAACTTTAGGGAGCTGAGTGTAATGGGGGCTGGCCAAATGTACGTTGATAAACCTCACTCTCTGACAACTTCAAGAATTGGCTGCTAGGCTTCGAGCTCAGGATTTTAGCAAAAAGGTTCTGGGGCCAAACCAGCTGCGTTACACTGGTGCCGTGACCCGGATAAGAGTGAACTTTAGGGGGCTGAGTGTAATGGAGGCCAGCCAAATGTACGTTGGTAAACCTCACTCCCTGACAATTTCAAGAGTTGGCTGCTAGGTTTCGAGCTCAGGATTTTTGCAAAACGGGTCTGGGGCTGAACCAGCTACATTGGTGCCGTGACCCGGATAAGAGTGAACTTTAGGGAGCTGAGTGTAAGGGGGGCAAGCCAAATGTATGTTGGTAATCCTCACTGCCTGGCAACTTCAAGAGTTGGCTGCTAGGCTTCCAGCTCAGGATTTTAGCAAAAAGGGTCTGGGTCCGAACCAGCTACATTGGTGCCAGGACCCGGATAAGAAATAACTTTAGGGAGCTGAGTGTAATGGGGGCTGGCCAAATGTACGTTGATAAACCTCACTCTCTGACAACTTCAAGAATTGGCTGCTAGGCTTCGAGCTCAGGATTTTAGCAAAAAGGTTCTGGGGCCAAACCAGCTGCGTTACACTGGTGCCGTGACCCGGATAAGAGTGAACTTTAGGGGGCTGAGTGTAATGGAGGCCAGCCAAATGTACGTTGGTAAACCTCACTCCCTGACAATTTCAAGAGTTGGCTGCTAGGTTTCGAGCTCAGGATTTTTGCAAAACGGGTCTGGGGCTGAACCAGCTACATTAGTGCCGTGACCCGGATAAGAGTGAACATTAGGGAGCTGAGTGTAATGGGGGCCAGCCAAATGTAAGTTGGTAAACCTCACTGCCTCGGAACTTCAAGAGTTGGCTGCTATGCTTCCATCTCAGGATTTTAGCAAAAAAGGTCTGGGGCCGAACCAGCTACATTGGTGCCGTGACCCGGATAAGAGTGAACTTTAGGGAGCTGAGTGTAATGGGCCAGCCAAATGTACGTTGGTAAACCTCACTCCCTGACAACTTCAAGAGTTGGCTGCTAAGTTGCCAGCTCTGGCTTTTAGCCCAGTGGTCAGCACACCCGCTTCTCACACCAACGACCGGCGTTCACGTCCCGGTGCGGAATGTGGTAAAAAGGCCCGGGCCGACCTAGCTGGGTTACACAGGGTCATGTATTCGTGGGGCTCCGAACTAAGAATCAAAATGAACCGACCGAGATGTGTCAGCAATATTGACAGAGGACCAGCGAGAGAGCTTAGAGAGCAAGTGCAGAAAATCCAAAAGCACACACTCGTGATAACGAGCGCGGCTTCTCTGTTTACCGAGACGTCATCGTGTGCTGTCATCACGCGGCTTGAGAGGCTTAGTCGTGTTGCTCGTCTACAAACCTGAATATACACACACAAACAAAGATCTCTAAAGTCGTACTCTCTCTCGCCTGCAACGGCCCGGAAGGGAGAGCCGTGAAAAACCAGCCGTGTTCCACAAACAATTAGTTGACGCCCTTTTTTACCCAGAAAGCTTTGTTGATTTGTGCAATGGGCCGTGCATCAAATTAAACAACCACACGGACACAGCGCCGTGTCCATCACGCTGGATAGACGACCCCAAACGCCTCGATAAATAACCATCATTACAGCTTGTTGCTGCATTTACACTTAAGTTAATCACAATAAGTGAGAGTGTCTCTAATTAAAAAATATGTGCCAGGAAAGCCAAGTGTTTTGTTGTCGTGGCATCAAATGTAGGGTTGCCAACTCCCTGACAAAAAAATAAGGCATATCTTGCAGGGCCGGTCGACCTCATTTATTGTGGCCCTTTTTTATTTGTGTGAGAGGAGTTTTATACTATCCACAAAGGTTAAATGAAGGCACATAGACTTTAAGCCGCAGATATATACGTCGTGAAATGAGGTATTTTGTAAATGTTTATTTACATACCTTAATTGTTTCCTAAAGGTGCCTGTAACACGGCAGTAAAACGGTTGATCAAACAAAACAGAAGTCATCATCATTTTACCATGAATTGATGAACGTGGACCCCGACTTAAACAAGTTGAAAAACGTATTCGGGTGTTACCAATTGTACGGAATATGTACTGTACTGTGCAATCTACTAATACAAGTTTCAATCAATCAATCAATCAATGGACCCACACGCTGCGGAAGCTAGCTCTCAAGTCGGTTAAACAGACTCAATAACTCCACGGTGACGTTTTGGTGAATTTACTGAGGAATTTGTGAAACTGAAACAATACAAAAATAATGCCATTGTAAGTTAATAATACTAACACAGACACTCGTAAACGTGCTCGCATATTAGGTAATGCTAATGACGCTAAAGTCATTACATTACAATAGCACATACAAATATGCATGAAAACACTCCTAGAGACATCACACATGGGACGGTTTAGTAAGTAGAAACTAGAGATGTCCGATAATATCGGACTGCCGATATTATCGGCCGATAAATGATTTAAAATGTAATATCGGAAATTATCGGTATCGGTTTCAAAAAGTACAATTAATGACTTTTTAAAACGCCGCTGTACGGAGTGGTACACGGACGTAGGGAGAAGTAAAGAGCGCCATAAACCTTAAAGGCACTGCCTTTGCGTGCCGGCCCAGTCACATAATATCTACGGCTTTTCACACACACAACGCATACTTGGTCAACAGCCATACAGGTCACACGGAGGGTGGCCGTATAAACAACTTTAACATCGTTATAAATATGCGCCACACTGTGAACCCACACCAAACAAGAATGACAAACACATTTCGGGAGAACATCCGCACCGCAACACAACATAAACACAACAGAAAAAATACCCAGAACCCCTTGCAGCACTAACTCTTCCGGGACGCTACAATATACACCCCCCACTACCACCTATTCCCCCCACCCCCAATCCCGCCCACTTCTACCTCCTCATGCTCAAATTCCGAGCTTCTGTTTTGAGGCATGTTACAAAAAATAATGCACTTTGTGACTTCAATAATAAATATGGCAGTGCCATGTTGGCGTTTTTTTCCATAACTTGAGGAGATTTATTTTGGAAAACCTTGTTACATTGTTTAATGCATCCAGCGGGGCATCACAAGAAAATTAGGCATAATAATGTGTTAATTCCACGACTGTATATATCGGCATCGGTTGATATCGGAATCTGTAATTAAGAGTTGGACAATATCGGAATATCGGATATCGGCAAAAAACCATTATCGGACATCTCTAGTAGAAACAGTTTTAGTTATATTGTAAAACTTACAAACGTTGCTTGGAGTGATGGATGAAGATTCGATACAAGTAGAAACGCTGTGGACGGCTACAAGACTGAACAACATTTTGATTGGGGAAAAAAAAAGCATTCACGATAAATGGAAGGACACTGCAGCAACTGCAGTGAGCGAACGCGTGTTTGCTTGTTTTTTTGGTTTTTTTAAATACAATTATTATTGTTATTATTAGCGAAGAAAAATCCATAAATTAGCCGCTCCGTCTTATAAGCCGCAGGGTTCAAAGTGTAGGAAAAAAAAGTAGCGGCTTATAGTCCAGATTTTACGGTATTAGTTTCGAAGTGGTGATGCTTAACTGAATGGACGTTTACACGATATTTCACCTGCATACACAGTCCAGGTGTGTTGGCAGGTCGGATGCACAAGCATTTTTCAAACGGGCCGGATGAAAATAATAACATCAATAATATCTCTATATTTTATTTTAAAAACCTTGTCCTCCTAGATTATATTCCTAAATTACTTCATAAGTGATGATAGCGATGAAGCACATTGGTGTACGTTAAAGTGAGGGTCTTTAACCTTTTCCAGGCCAGGGACCCCCAAACTGATCCAGAGAAGGAGCAGAGAGACCCCCTATTAAAACTATGAATGTGTTTGAAACTAAATTAAAAATACTTTATTGTGCAATACCGTACTAAATATTCAAATAAAAATACTAGAGATGTCCGGTAATGGCTTTTTTGCCGATATTCCGATATTGTCCAACTCTTAATTACCGATTCCGATATCAACCGATACCGATACATACAGTCGTGGAATTAACACATTATTATGCCTAATTTTGTTGTGATGCCCCGCTGGATGCATTAAACAATGTAACAAGGTTTTCCAAAATAAATCAACTCAAGTTATGTAAAAAAATGCCAACATGGCACTGCCATATTTATTATTGAAGTCACAAAGTGCATTATTTTTTTTTTAAATGCATCAAAACAGCAGCTTGGAATTTGGGACATGCTCTCCCTGAGAGAGCATGAAGAGGTTGAGGTGGGCGGAGTTGGGGTGGGGTAGCGGGAGGTGTATATTGTAGCATCCCGGAAGAGTTAGTGCTGCAAGGGGTTCTGGGTATTCGTTCTGTTGTGTTTATGTTAAAGTTAAAGTTATGTTACCAATGATTGCCACACAGTTGTGTTACGGTGCGGATGTTCTCCCGAAATTTGTTTGTCATTCTTGTTTGGTGTGGGTTCACAGTGTGGCGCATATTTGTAACAGTGTTAAAGTTGTTTATACGGTCCACCCTCAGTGTGACCTGTATGGCTGTTGATCAAGTATGATTTGCATTCACTTGTGTGAGTGAAAAGCCATAGATATTATGTGACTGGGCCGGCACGCAAAGGCAGTGCCTTTAAGGTTTATTGGCGCTCTGTACTTCTCCCTACGTACGTGTACCACTCCGTACAGCGGCGTTTTAAAAACTCGTAAATTTTACTTTTTGAAACCGATACCACATTTTAAAGCATTTATCGGCCGAAAATATCGGCAGTCCGATAATATCGACAGTCCGATATTATCAGACATCCCTAAAAAATACAGTATAGCACCGCTAATCACTAGCTGGCAACTGGTGCACTAATTGCTATCTGACATCTAGCATCCTAATTGTAAACTGGCAATTAGAGCACTAGCTAATCGCTAGCTATCCTACATGCTAATATGAATACAATACTATAATTATTCATGTTTTTGTACAGTAGTGAGTGTACAGTGTATTGGATCAATGTTAATGTGTAATTAAAGCTATTTTAAATTGGTGTGAATGTTGTAGGGGGAATTCACCAAAAAATATATATTTAAAAAGTTGAATCAACATTTCCACGCTGCTCTTTTTCTAAAAACATGGCGAAACAGAAAAGGGGGTCGCGGCGCCTCTCGGGGCAGTTTGATTTTCAAAATAAAATGCCGACTGTACCTCTGCGGACCCCCCTGTTGAAGACCTCAGCTTCAAGGGACCGACATGGTCTCTCAGGCCATGCGTTTTTCTGACAGTGTGCAAATACTGCTTGATACTCATTTATTAAGATAAGCCGGATAAAGTTGCTTATAAAAATAAGGGGTTCCTTTACATTATCCAGTGTCGCCATGGTCTTTAAAACATGTCTGCCTTTGCTTTTTTTTCACTTTACAAATACGAGCGTTAACAAGGACAGTGTCAGTCTTCATCCTCCCCAAGACCACCCCGGCGCCCCCTCACGCACACACACATACAGTGTAGTACAGTACAGTACAGTAGAGAGTGTGTCTGCCAGGATCATCAGACTCACACCAAGTTATTACTGAACCCCAATCCCAGTGTGTAAACTCATCATCGTCAGCAAGCTGTGTTTTAGTTGGACTCTAATCAAAAGGCTAAACTTGATATTTCTTTAAATCCCTCCCAGACCTACAGTACTTTACTGTGCAACAGGGCCGGCCCGTGGCATAGGCCGTATAGGCAAATGCTAAGGGCGCCGTCCATCAGGGGGCGCCACGCCAGTGCCACAAATGTTGAAGAAAAATAAAAAATAAAAAGTTGGTACTATTATTTCTAAATATATAAAATAATCCCACGTTAATTAAAATGCAAAGTAAAGCCTATTTAATAGAAATATTATTTGTTACAACATTACGCCCCCCTCCCCCCCGCACGGTGCGCCCCCTCCCTTCCCGTATCATGACTCTTTTTGGACGCCACCACATCAAAAAATCAACACGAGATGTCAAAACGGCCAAAACTGTCAGGTGCCCAGGGAAGAAAAAATAGAAAAGAAGAAGAGGAGAAACGAGAAAAAGACAGAGGTAGCAGGTAGGTAACGTTAGCCTACATGAATTTATTTGTCTGTTACAGAATGTGATAGTAACCTGGCTTTTTAGCATTAAGCTAATGTTACATGATTCGGCAATTGCTAATCAATAAATAGCTCGTTCTGTTTTAACGTCGGGTTAATATTGTGGAGGGGGCTAAATTGTTATGGAAAATAATAATGTAACATTAGGTAATTACAGTACTCCCACCTTACATTCCTCAGGGACATTTGTATTAGATCTTTTAAGCAGGTGTTTTTTGTTTACATTGTTATTGCCTTCTGGTTAGCTAATGTTTGCCCTGCAGGTAATAGTCACTTTTCCACCCCTTTATATATTAGGTGTAGTTGTAAGCCTAGTTGTTAAAGTGCACATCATTAATGTTAATGAAGCAATATCACATGAGAGGGATTGCTGTTTTTTAATTTGAGCACTGCTGTGATTCGGTTAAAGATAATCATAACATAACATTCTCATATAATATGTTAATTTGCTTTCTTTAAGTAAAAAAAAAGGTCAAAGACAAAGCTATTTGGTTTCTTGTGAGTATATACACTTCACTGCCGATGTGGGGGGGCGCCACCTAAAATCTTGCCTAGGGCGCCAGATTGGTTAGGGCCAGGCCTGCTGTGCAATACTGCCTGCTCATTGTTTCCCTCGTAGTTTTCTGTCCTGACCTGTCACATCAGGTCTGACTTGTCAGACTTCGTCTTGTATTTCCTTATTTTCTGAATTTGTTTCCCTCCCGGCGCTCTTATTTTCTTTCCACTTCCTGTCTGGCTGTACCGCTCCTCTAGCTTGAGCGCCGTCTCCCTCACCTGTCTCTGATTGGCAACCTGGGCACATCTGTTGCCAATCAGTCTTCAGACGGGGCTGGATCATTGTACCTGTTTTGTTTGCTACCATGTCATATGCTTTGTTAACTATTACTTTGTAATAGTTTGTAAACTCATTCCTAACATGCACGTCGCCTCCTGTCTCTGCAACTTGGGGTCACAACGTGTCATCATAAGAATTGTGACTGTGACAAACACGTTTTTGCTTACTAAAGCCATTAAGTTCATCAACAGCTGAGAAAATAAATCTCTGGACTAGAATGACACAATAATCGTTATTTGGATTGTACAAGTTTAATATGCTTTACAATAGAAATACACCGATATGTTTTTCTCAGGACCGATACAGATAGTTAGTAGTCAAGGAGGCCGATACTCGATTATTGGAGCCGATATTCATTTGCAGTAAAAGTTATTTAAACATGAATAGTATATGTCAGTAAACAGCTGGACAATGTTTTAAGTAGTTTTTTAAACATTATTTATTTAGGAAAACGACGGACCAGTAGCGACATAATGTTTTATTCAGTAATAATAATAATAATAATAGATTTTATTTGTAAAAAAACACTTTACATTGAGCAAACAACCTGAAAGTGCTACAATGTATTAAAATAAATAAATAAATAAAAAGATAATACAAATAAATAAAAATAAAAACTAGAACAGCCTAATAACTACAACTAGTATGTATATATCTATAAAAATGTTTGTTTTTTTTAAAGAAGGGTTTAAAAGCATCCACAGTCTGTGGTGCCCTCAGTGCTAATGTTGTGGTTCATTTAGCAACAAAAAAACATCTGGGGATTTCACAAACACCTTATATACGTGTGTCTAAGAGGAGCATCGTCATTTGTATTTCAAAATATGGGAAATCTTCTGGAAAATTGGTAAAAATAGTGCATTTCTCTACGTCACAATAACTCGCCAACTACTCGATTTTAAATCAATTTTTATAACAGTTTATGGATTCAATACATTATAAGGTTTCCTTGTGAGGAACCCTGAAATATTGCAAACATTTAAATTACACGTAGTTTAGCAATTATATATATATCAGTATATATATATACACTACCGTTCAAAAGTTTGGGGTCACCCAAAAAATGTGGTGGAATAGCCTTCATTTCTAAGAACAAGAATAGACTGTCGAGTTTCAGATGAAAGTTCTCTTTTTCTGGCCATTTTGAGCGTTTAATTGACCCCACAAATGTGATGCTCCAGAAAACTCAATCTGCTCAAAGGAAGGTCAGTTTTGTAGCTTCTGTAACGAGCTAAACTGTTGTTCAGATGTGTGAACATGATTGCACAAGGGTTTTTCTAATCATCAATTAGCCTTCTGAGCCAATGAGCAAACACATTGTACCACTAGAACACTGGAGTGATAGTTGCTGGAAATGGGCCTCTATACACCTATGTAGATATTGCACCAAAAACCAGACATTTGCAGCTAGAATAGTCATTTACCACATTAGGCAATGTATAGAGTGTACTTCTTTAAAGTTAAGACTAGTTTAAAGTTATCTTCATTGAAAAAATAAGGACATTTAATGTGACCCCAAACTTTTGAACGGTAGTGTATATATATATATATATATATATATAATATATATATATATATATATATATATATATATATCTATATAATATATATATATATATATAATATATATATATATATATATATATATGTAATATTTATATATATATTATATATATATATACTATATAATATATATATTATATATATATATATACTATATTATATATATTATATATATATGTATATATATATATATATATATATACTATATATATATATATTATATATATATATACTATATATATATATAAGACACTTCACCCTTGCTCCTGATGGCTGCTGGTTAGCGCCTTGCATGGCAGCTCCCAGCCATCAGTGTGTGAATGTGTGTGTGAATGGGTGAATGTCAAAGCGCTTTGAGTACCTTATCATTTATATATATATATATATATATAAATGATAAATGGGTTATACTTGTATAGCGCTTTTCTACCCAAGGAACTTTAGTTATATATATTATATTATTATATATATCATATATATATATATATAATATATATATATTATATATATATATATATATATATATATATATATATATATATATATATAACTAAAGTTCCTTGGGTGAATAATGTAAACTCACTACACCGGTATGTTTTAGCGCTTTCATGGCGAGTTTACTGACAGATATAAGTAAGAACTTTATACTACTTTATATTAGAAATGGTGACAGCGGAGGATGAATGTCACATAACAAGAAGATAGAGAAAAAAAAAAAGGCAAAGGCAAATTTTCAGGACTTATGCACGGTCTCAAATACAGATCAGCAAATAAGAGAAATCGCTTTTGCATAAAGTTGCCAAAACAAAACTCCAGATAATGTCTTACCTTATACACAAACCATGATAATACTCGTATGTTGAAGCACAATACAATCCTTCAAGTGGTGCGGCTTCATAGCTTACCAAAGTCATACTAAAACATTTTGATCGATTTTTGAGCGCCGTGTGTAATGTTCTATAATCTCAATGGAACATATAAAATGTTGGGTGTTGTTTACTTGAGTCATATTGCAGTCTACATGTATCTCTTATGTGTATCTCTGGTCACACTTATCATTTCACCATGTACCAAATAAAATAGCTTCGAGGTCGTTAAGCACAACCAAAATTATTCCGTACATCAGGCGCACCGGGTTATAAGGCGCACTGTCGAGTTTTGAGAAAATGAAAGGATTTTAAGTGCGCATTATAGTCCGAAAAATAAGGTACACACCCTCAGATTGATATGTAGACACAAATTGGATTACACGTGCACAGATTGAGATACACGTTTGCAAATAATTTTGCAACAGTAATACTTCCATTCTAGCGCTCAGACCAGAGTAGTGGTGGCAAATCGATTCAAACAGGGAGTAGAAGGAGAAATACGAGCACTGTGACTGTACAGGAAATAAGAGCACTGTGACTGTACAGGAAATAATACAAAATAAAATAAACAAACCATAACTGTCATGTGAGATAATGACAATAGACACTTTAAACAAACGTATTCTGTTCAGCCATTAAAGGTACCACAAGATAGCCGATGGTGTTCTTGTTATATTTAATGTTAAAACATTTTTTTTAACTTTGACCTAGTTCCAAACATCCCCCTTTAAAGGCCTACTGAAATGATTTGTTTTTATTTAAACGGGAATAGCAGATCCATTCTATGTGTCATACTTGATCATTTCGCGATATTGCCATATTTTTGCTGAAAGGATTTAGTAGAGAAAATCGACGATAAAGTTCGCAACTTTTGCTTGCTGATAAAAAAAAAAACTTGCCCCTACCGGAAGTAGCGTGACGTCACAAGCGGTAGTGCTGCTCACAATTCCCCGTTGTTTACAATGGAGCGAGAGATATTAGGAGCGAGAAAGTGACGATTACCCCATTAATTTGAGCGAGGATGAAAGATTTGTGGATGAGGAACGTTAGAGTGACAGACTAGAATGCAGTTCAAGGAGATATCTTTTTTTCGCTCTGACCGTAACTTAGGTACAAGCTGGCTCATTGGAATCTACACTCTCTCCTTTTTCTATTGTGGATCACGGATTTGTATTTTAAACCACCTCGGATACTATATCCTCTTGAAAATGAGAGTCGAGAAGGCGAAATGGACATTCACAGTGACTTTTATCTCCACGACAATACATCGACAAAGCTCTTAGCATGAGCTAACGTGATAGCATCTGTCTCAAATGCAGATAGAAACAAAATAAATAAATCCCTGACAGGTAGGATAGACAGAAGATCAACAATACTACTATCAGGAGACACCGAACCAAACACTGGACATGTAAATACACGGTTAATGTGTATTCGAACGCCTGTCGAAGCCTAGCAATGCTGTTGCTAACGACGCTAACTTAACAACCGGTACCTCGTCAGAGCTATGATAAAAACATTAGCGCTCCACCTACGCCAGCCAGCCCTCCTCTGTTCATCAACACCCGTGCTCACCTGCGTTCCAGCGATCGACGATGCGGTCGGCGGCCCGGAGACGTAGGAAGTCAAGGTGAGTTCGCCGCTAGCGCGTCTTCTATCCAACAAAGTCCTCCTTGTTGTGTTGCTACAGCCAGCCGCATACACCATCCTGCCAACCCCTCCCGTTTTTAGCGGGAGAATCCCGGTATTCAGTGCCTCTCCCGACAACCTCCCGGCAGAGATTTTCTCCCGACAAACTCCCGGTATTCAGCCGGAGCTGGAGGCCACGCCCCCTCCAGCTCAATGCGGACCTGAGTGGGGACAGCCGTTCTCACGTCCGCTTTTCCCAGCAGCTTGCCTGCCCAATGACGTCATAACATCTACGGCTTTTAGAGAGTAGAGTGCACAACAAGGAGAGAGAGTTCTTGGTTTCTTATGTGGGTTTATTGTTAGGCAGTTTCCATTAACGTCCTTCCAGCGCGGTAACAACACACAACAACAGCAGTCACGTTTAGTCTACCGTAAAGCAGTTCGTCTGCCATAAACAGCAATGTTGTGACACTCTTAAACAGGACAATACTGCCACCTACTGGATAGCCTGCAGAACACTGAAATTAAAGTATGTATTTTATTTATATGTATAATAAAATTACAAAAAATTTAAAAATATATATATAGCTTGAATTCACTGAAAGTCAATTATTTCATACACACATATATATATATATATATATATATATATATATATATATATATATATATATATATATATATATATATATATATATATATATATATATATATATATATATGAAATACTTGATTTGGTGAATTGTAGCTGTAAATTTATATACTCTCTCCCCCCCCCCCCCCCCCCACCACCTCCCGATATTGGAGGTCTCAAGGTTGGCAAGTATGGCATACACCGATCCCACCTACAACGTTCTTCTTTGCAGCCTCCATTGTTCATTAAACAAATTGCAAAATATTTACCAACACAGATGTCCAGAATACTGTGGAATTTTGTCGAAGAAAACAGAGCTGTCATCCTCCAAAGGCGTTTTGAACCGGAAGTTCCCCGGGAAATTTAAAATTGCACTTTATAAGTTAACCCGGCCATATTGGCATGTGTTGCAATGTTAAGATTTCATCATTGATATATAAACTATCACAGTGTTTTTCAACCACTGTGCCGCGGCACACTAGTGTGCCGTGAGATACAGTCTGGTGTGCCGTGGGAGATTATCTAATTTCACCTATTTGGGGTATAACATTTTTTGCAAACCAGTAATTATAGTCTGCAAATGATGTGTTGTTGTTGAGTGTCGGCAGAGTAACCGTGTAATACTCTTCCATATCAGTAGGTGGCAGAAGGTAGCTAATCGTGATCACAATTTTTCAGATGACAGTGGGAGGCATTGTGCAGGTAAAAAGGTGTCTAATGCTTAAACTGAAAAATAAACAAAAGGTGAGTGCCCCTAAAAAAAAAAGGCAATGAAGCTTAGGGAAGGCTATGCAGAACGAAACTACAACTTAACTGGCGACAAAGTGAAGAAAAACAGAATGCTGGACGACAGCAAAGACTTACTGCGTGTGGAGCAGACGGCGTTCACAAAGTACATCCGAACATGACATGACAATCAACAATGTCCCCACTAAGAAGGATAAAAACAACTGCAATATTCTTGATTGCTAAAACAAAGCAGGTGCGGGGACTAGCGCTTAAAGGAAGACATGAAACTGCTACTGGAAAATACCAACAAAACAGGAAAAGCCACCAAAATAGGAGCGCAAGACAAGAAGTAAAACACTACACACAGGAAAACAGCAAAAAAAGTCCAAATAAGTCAGGGTGTGATGTGACAGTACACCTACTTTGAGACAAGAGCTATAGTGTTGCATGCTTAGTTATGGTTTAAAATCTTTTTATTGTCAATATCGAGTTTCATATTTTAAAGATTTCTGCTGGTGGTGTGCCTTTCAATCAATCAATCAATGTTTATTTATATAGCCCTAAATCACAAGTGTCTCAAAGGGCTGTACAAGCCACAACGACATCCTCGGTACAGAGCCCACATACGGGCAAGGAAAAACTCACCCCAGTGGGACGTCGGTGAATGACTATGAGAAACCTTGGAGAGGACCGCATATGTGGGTAACCCCCCCCCTCTAGGGGAGACCGAAAGCAACGGATGTCGAGTGGGTCTGACATAACATTGTGAAAGTCCAGTCCACAGTGGATTTTTTCAATGAAAAAAATGTGCCTCGGCTCAAAAAAAGGTTGAAAAACACTGAACTATCAGACTGCGTGGTCGGTAGTAGTGGCTTTCAGTAGGCCTTTAAGTGATGTTTGGAGTGACTTTCAACTCTGTTGCTTGAAGTTATTGTTGGAATTTTAAGAAACCAAAAAGTTGGTTTCCCCTTGGGAGGGCGAGGGTGAAAAGAGCAAGTTTTTTGGCTGGAAGATGAGGGTTTGGTTACAGCACACCTCCCAGATATCGTACTTCTCCAGTATGGAATTCTGTTTCTTGCGCAAAACTTTTCAACACAACGAGGCAAACACTTTATATGTTGTCATAATATTTGGAACTAAAGCGTACAGAGGAACTATTCTCTACTGATTTACTGTAGGCCAAAATCTGATTTTTTTTTTTTCAGCATTTCAATGTTTTCCAGAAAGACTTAAACTATGTATGGTGGTTGTTTTGTGTTTAAATGTGGTAAAAAAAAAAAAAAAAAAAAGCATCTTTTTGAGCTAAAGTGTGCAGAATGAGCATTGTACTCAACATGTGCGTGTCCTTCCACCCAAACAGACGTTTTGTAGGTCCTGGTCCGATTTATGGTTGTCCTACTGCAGCAATTGGACCCCCACCACACAAGCTCAAGGTGATAAATCAAAAACCGTGATAACAGCCCCCCCAAAACCCCCTCCAGCAGTACAAAATCCCCTTTTAATCATTTCCAACAAGACCAATATGCACAGGAAAGGCCCGGTTTTTTTGGCGAGGTGCGGCCACTTTTCCAGCATATTATCAAGGCCCTTGAGCAACAGTGCAGCATGAAAGAAAGTGGGGAAAAAAAACAACGATATTTTTCACTTCATTCATTTTGCAACCCGAGCGCCCGCATTTGTGTGAAAGTTCATTGTGAAATAAACAATATATGTTCAGTATTTGCAAGCTATAGCTGGAAAATGAATGTGACGTATAATGTAAAGCACTTTGGGTATCATTCCTGGTATTGTAAAGTACTTTATAAATACATAGCATTTACCATTTAAAATGCTACATGTTGTTTGTTTGAAAGGGTCAGTTGAAAATGGAATTGCATGAAAAACAAACAAAAAAAATGCACTTATATTTGTTATATTTGTCTGTTTAGGGTGCCAAATCTAAAAATGCAATTATACGTTTTGAGCTGGTTATTTTTCCCACTTTCCCGACATTTAATTCACTTTTTTCTCGTTTAGTTCAATTTCTCCACATTGAAGGTACAAATTAAATGGTGATGCTAAATGTTAAATCCAAATGCTAAATGTAAATAATAAATATAAATGGGTGGTGCAAACATTTAGATTTATATTTAGCATTTAACATTTATATTGAGGTTTAATATTCAAATTCATATTTTAAATGTATATTTACATTAAACGTTTTTTATGAAATAAACATGTATATTTAGATAGAATATTTAGATGTACATTCAACCTTTATATTTAACATTTAATATTCAGATTATATATATATAAATATAAATTATATTTTAAAAATATTACACTCAACATTTAATATTAATATTTGACGCTTAATATTCCGATTTTGTTTTAACATGGACATTCATATTTACAATTTAACATTTATATTCCGATTTAAAATATACATTTATATATAAAATGTAACATTTAGATGTAATATGTATCATTTAAATTCAACATTTAATATTCAGATTTGGATTTAACATGTACATTTATATTTAAAATTCAACATTTAAATTTCGATTCAATATTTAGATGCATAGCTAGCTTTTAATATTTAGATTCAATATTTAAATGTATATTTAACATTTAGATTTAGATGTATTATTTATATTTTACATTTTAGGTATAAACTTAACATTTAGCTTATTTTTATGTGAAGAAAATTAGCTTGATATGGGAAAAGTGAGCGAAATATTCAAGATATAGCAGCTAGAAAAGTGTAATTGAATTTTTACATCTGGCCCCCTATACGATTGAACAAACCAGTTGCGATCGATTGAATGCCGTGGGAATAGGACGACCTGCATAAATAAGAATATCCACATAGACTCTTTTGAACATGCATGCAATTACAAGTGCTACATCGTATACTTTACATATTTACACTTCTCTTTCTCTTCTTTTAGAGCACGATTTGTGCACAAGGCACTTAAAAGTGCTTTGAAATCATGGATAAAAAGAATAAAATCATTAATATAAATAAATCATCATAAAAAGTAATCTTGAATTTATCTAATTTGCCTTGTTAGCTCTAACACAAAGCTAAAATATGGACAATTTCTTAATGTGGCTTAGCATA
Source organism: Entelurus aequoreus (assembly GCF_033978785.1). Classification (NCBI taxonomy): domain Eukaryota; kingdom Metazoa; phylum Chordata; class Actinopteri; order Syngnathiformes; family Syngnathidae; genus Entelurus; species Entelurus aequoreus. The sequence continues at coordinate 16,800,647 of NC_084749.1, read as the reverse complement.
TATTGACCTACATTGTGTTGATTTTGGTATATTTCGAGCCCAAAATGTATAAAAGTGGCCCCCCCACACACGACCAGCGTGGTGTGTTCAGTGACACTGTGTAAACACCGGTTCAAACGCCCTTGTCGACTTTGATTGGACTATTACTGTATGCTACAACTTTATTTGGCGCTATGGTGGATTATTCCGCAGCTCTATTCAATTAAAGAAAAGCAGAGACACTGAGTCTCCAATGTGTGTTTAATCATACAGAAATCAAAACATATTTTGCTAAATACTAAAACTGGGGTGTATGAAATCTGAAGTGAGGTACATAACAAACAGATGAACAATCACACAATGGCTTACGTGATCAGAAGATAACTGATATTTGCAATGGAGCAGGGCTGTCCAAACTTTTTGACTTGGGTGGCCGCATTGGTCTAAAAAATTTGACTAGGGGCCGAAAGCCGACTGCATGTAATGTAACAATGTATATATATATATATATATATATATATATATATATATATATATATATATATATATATATATATATATATATATATATATATATATATATATGTATGTGTGGGAAAAAATCACAAGACTATTTCATCTCTACAGGCCTGTTTCATGAGGGGTTTCCTCAATCCTCAGGAGATTTTTTAAATATATATATATATGTATATATATATATATATATATATATATATATATATATATATATATATATATATATATATATATATATATATATATATATATATATATATATATATATATATATATATATATATGTAGATATATACATATACATATATATACACTACCGTTCAAAAGTTCGGGGTCACATTGAAATGTCCTTATTTTTGAAGGAAAAGCACTGCACTTTTCAATGAAGATAACTTTAAAGTAGTTAAGGAACTTTAAAGAAATACACTCTATACATTGCTAATGTGGTAAATGACTATTCTAGCTGCAAATGTCTGGTTTTTGGTGCAATATCTACATAGGTGTATAGAGGCCCATTTCCAGCAACTATCACTCCAGTGTTCTAATGGTACAATGTGTTTGCTCATTGGCTCAGAAGGCTAATTGATGATTAGAAAACCCTTGTGCAATCATGTTCGCACATCTGAAAACAGTTTAGCTCGTTACAGAAGCTACAAAACTGACCTTCCTTTGAGCAGATTGAGTTTCTGGAGCATCACATTTTTGGGGTTAATTAAACGCTCAAAATGGCCAGAAAAAGAGAACTTTCATCTGAAACTCGACAGTCTATTCTTGTTCTTAGAAATGAAGGCTATTCCACAAAATTGTTTGGGTGACCCCAAACTTTTGAACAGTAGTGTATATATATATATATATATATATATATATATATATATATATATATATATATATATATATATATATATATATATATATATATATATATATATATCTGGTAAATGTACCATATATTGTAGGTGTGTGTTTGTGTGTGTTATATACATATGCAGGCATATACATATTATATTAATATGATGGATATATAATTAATATAATTGAATATTAAGAGTATGTGAAAGTTTGACTCCTACCTTGTTTACTTCTGACGACCTTCTTAAAGTTTTGTAATCAATCAGAAATATCCATCAGCTAAAAAGTGTGGAGAGAGTGTTTTACATTTTTCCCATCATGCGATCAAATGGATTGGAATTTTTGAAAAAATTTGAATGAATTTTTTTAATGGTGTTTTGGAAGTTTTTTTTAATAATATCCACATTGTTCAGTGAGCAGGTTGTGTTATGTGTGACCATGTGTCTTGACATTTATGTTAGTTGTTTTTTTGTTTTATTTATTTTTTTGCTCCATGACTAGGGAAGGTTGTTTGGGTTGTGTCATAGGAGTAAATGTGGTGCTATTATTTCTATACACTTTCAAAGGTCATTTATCTGATTAACTCACATTGTGCACAAGTTGTCAGCAAATATGTAGCATTCAGAATTTGAAAGAACTCCGCCGTGCGATGCTTTGTTTAAACTCATGATGTCTTGCGGCCCAAATTGAAAAGGCTGATGGGCCACACATGGCCCGTGGGCCGTAGTTAGGTCATCCTGTAATATAATTTTCTGGGGGGAAAATGTGCAAGTGACATTTGTTATGATGGTGGTCACTTAGATTTACAGTAGAACAGCATACCCAGCAGTGTATGACTAAGTTATACTGTACATACAGTATAAGAAACTGGGCCAAACTGTGGATTGTTCTGATTGAGCAACAGCAAATCTTAACTATTCTGTTCTTACTGCTCAAAACATTAGGTACACTGGCACCATCCAGCAAGATTTAAGACCAGAGTTATTATTCTACCCTTAGTAAAATAATGCGACATACATTTTGATTGAAACATTCATATTTTTGACAGTGTCAATCAAAGCCCATGATTATCCTCAACATAAAAACTACATTGATGTGTCAGAAGCAGTGGGTTCCGTGCGTGTTCATCATTCTAATGTTCTGCTTGCGGCTTTCAATCCCCTGCAAAATTAGTTACATTCTCCTTTCTTCTCTTTCATCCGCCGGCCTTGTTTAGAGAAATGTGTTCTGCACATGCACGAGAAGTGGAACCACATTTAATTGCAACGGATGACGCCAGAAGAGCACCACTATTAGATGCTTTGGCAGAGCCTTCCTTTCTTGCAAAAAAAAAATAAAAAAATTGCATCCAATAGCCCCGGGTTGCTATTATCCACCCAAGTAGATATCACCCACATGCTCACACAACGTGGATTCTCACACACACAGACTTAAAACCGCTTGGCGATTGGTCAAAAAGCACTTTTAGGCCTACGTTCACACTGCAGGATGTTATGCCTAATTCAATTGTTTTTTGTTACAGTCGTTTAAATTGTTATAGTCGTTTAAATTCCCCTACAAAAATGTATTTTAATGTAATCTGAATGGGTCTGTAGCGAGACCCTCATGTGCTAGAAATGGCTCTGAAAAGAGTCCGATCTTGAAGAGCCATTCCTTGCAAAAAGCCATTCAAACGACGTCTGAAGTTTTTCGTTTTTTAATAGAAATAATCATTGGTAGCAGTTATAAAATGTGATTTGGATCCGGACAGCTCAAATGTGTCATGACCTAACACCCAGATTTGTGTTTGTTGCCGTTCTATGTTTAAGGTCTATTTCTGTTTCAGCGCTCCTTCCCCTTGTTGACTTTCTGGTTGCTAGGAGCGCTGATTGGACTCACCTGCCTCTGATTAGCGATCAGGAGGCTCACCTGCTTCTGATCGCTCTTCAGAGAACTTTATATGTGAGCGTCACCCTGCCTTCCTCACGGGATTATTGTTGGCCTTTGGCGACTGTTATGTTTGGTGTTAGCGTTACGCTACCACCCGCGGTCTTGTTCGTTGACTACGCCACGTCGGTGATCCTCAAACTGTGGTACGTGTACGACTTTCATTTTCATTTTTGCATTTATTCATTTATTTCAGGCAATGACATAAAAAAAAAAGTGTGAGGTAGACAACTCATAATAATATTAATTAATATAATGCAAAGTGTAAT
>NC_084749.1:16669608-16784608 GCF_033978785.1 Entelurus aequoreus | reverse complement strand
GATCAATCAATCAATGTTGAGTTGAGTTGAGTTTGAGTTTATTTGGAACATGCAAGCATACAACACGATACATCACAATTTCCAGTTTCTCTTTTCAACATGTTCGAAAAGGAGTCGGAAGAAGCAGAATTTATTTAATGTTTATTTATATAGCCCTAAATCACAAGTGTCTCAAAGGGCTGCACAAGCCACAACGACATCCTCGGTTCAGATCCCACATCAGGGCAAGGAAAAACTCAACCCGATGGGACAATGAGAAACCTTGGAGAGGACCACAGATGTGGTGACCTCCCATTTCCTAGTGCAACCGGTGCAATGGGCGTCGAGTGGATCTAGCATAATATTGTGAGAGTCCAGTCCATAGTGCAGTGGTTCTCAAATGGGGGTACGGGTACCCCTGGGGGTACTTGAAGGTATGTCAAGGGGTACGTGAGATTTTTTTAAAATGTCTGTCAAAAAGAACTGTGAAAAGAAATGCAACAATGCAATATTCAGTGTTGACAGCTAGATTTTTTGTGGACATGTTCCCTAAATATTGATGTTAAAGATTTCTTTTTTTGTGAAGAAATGTTTAGAATTAAGTTCATGAATCCAGATGAATCTCTATTACAATCCCCAAAGAGGGCACTTTAAGTTGATGATTACTTCTATGTGTAGAAATCTTTATTTATAATTGAATCACTTGTTTATTTTTCAACAAGTTTTTAGTTATTTGCATATCTTTTTTACCAAATAGTTCAAGAAAGACCACAACAAATGAGCAATATTTTGCACTGTTATACAATTTTATAAATCAGAAACTGATGACATAGCGCTGTGTTTTACTTCTTTATCCCTTTTTTTCAACCAAAAATGCTTTGCTCTGATTAGGGGGTACTTCAATTAAAAAAATGTTCACAGGGGGTACAGCTAGGGATGATGTTTGATAAGGAATTATCGAGTTCGAGCCTATTATCGAATCCTCTTATCGAACCGATTCCTTATCGATTCTCTTATCGAGTCCAGGCAGGTTGTTGTATATGGAAAAAAACACACAATATTTGGTTTAACAACAGCTCACTTTTATTATATAATAAAAAAATAAAATCTAATAAATAAATAAATATTGACTGTTACCCACCTAAAAAAATAAAATAAAATAAATAAATATTGACTGTTGTTACCTAAAGTATATTAAGTGGGATTTTTCAGAGAAACAAATATATACAGTAACACAAAAACAACCTGTCTCTGTGATCACTATAGGTGTATAAATAATAATATAGTGTTAAATAAAATCAGTCCCTTGGGCACAAAACTGAAAATAATACAGCTCTCCAAAAAGTGCACTTCTGCTGCTATTTGACATAACTGTTTGTTATGATGCTTTGACATTTTTGCACTTTATTTCTTTATTGAAAGAAAATTCTATGAAGAGAAAAGTTATTTGCAAATGTGGTTACAATGCTAATAAATGAAAAGTTAAAGCTAAAAAAAGAAATACACTTTATTGAGTTAACATTATTTCTTTATGGGGGAAAAATGTTATGAGCTACAGAATATAACAACTACACTACCCAGCATGCAACGGGAGTGACGAGCATGCGCGGTAGCCCCGAAAAGTGTCGCATGTTGCCACGCTGTGAAAGTAAACGTCAAGAACTCAGCCAACACGCCTCATCTGCATTATTTATAATTAGACCGACAACACATCTACAGTGTGATTTTGTTTTGTTTACAAGGAAAGAAAAACAAAAGTTAAAAAAGGGAGATGTGTTGTATATATATGTATGTGCTGCGGTTGTTTTAAGAACGTTGCGACAACGGTTGGTCGTAAAAGTGTTCGTCATGTGTTTTACCCTGCTAAAATCTCTCAGTAAAGTTATTCGATGGATTATAGCTTTTGTTTTGAACTTTATTACACCTTGGAGCGCTTTTTCCCGTCCATTGTTTTCCTGCTTTCGCTATCTGCGCCTAATGACTGAGCTACGTGATGTCCCACGGAGCATTTCTGGTCGGGACGGGATTCGAATAAAGAACCAACTCTTTTCCTTTACTATGTGGTCTCGATAACGGGTACCGGTTCTCAAAAAGGGATACGAGTCCGAGGACTCGGTTCTTTTTTTATCAAACAACCGGGAAAACCGGTTTCGAGTATCATCCCTAAGTACATCACTGAAAAAAGGTTGAGAACCACTGCCATAGTGGATCTAACATAATAGTGATCCATGGGATGGCGTGGTTCAGATGGTACAGCGTCCGTGCCAGCAGCTTGACGGTACCAGGTTCTATGCCAACGTCCGCCATCCTCTGGCCGTCGTGTCCTTGGGCAAGACGCTTCACCCACCTTGCTCCCAGTGCCACCCACCAGGGTTCGTACGGGTGCTTAAAAACCTTGAAAATGCTTGGATTTTATTGTTGTGTTTTCAAGGTTTGAAAAATGCTTCAATTTTAGGTGAAGTGCTTGGAAATGTTCATCATATTTCACGGCAGTCTGATTATAAAACGGAAAAAAAATAAAATAATTTTCTTTAAAAATGAAAGCTGCACGCTTGATCTGTTGGCTTTGCACAAACCCTGACATTAGGTGGTTGTCATGCCAGAAACGGGCTCTGTGTCGCCCCCAAGAGGACAGTGGTGCATCGGTCCATCATGCCGGGAGGTTGTCGTTTTAATGAATTTTTTACTGCATTATTTTTGGTTGTCTACTTAACTTGTCTGAAAACCTCAGTTAAAGCAAACAAGTTACATGTTGTCGTGTCATGGTTACATTATTGGACTTGTTTGTACTGTGAAGGTCATGTAATGTATAATTTGTAACTTTTTCCACAACTTAGAGCTGAGTTAATACGAATGATTTTGTAGTTTTAACACAACATGGTTGTATGTAGGGCTGCAACTAACGATTAATTTGATAATCGATTAATCTGTCGATTATTACTTCGATTAATCGGATAAAGGAGACAAACTACATTTCTATCCTTTCCAGTATTTTATTGAAAAAAAACGCATACTGGCACCATACTTATTTTGATTATTGTTTCTCAGCTGTTTGCAGTTCATAAATAAAGATTTATTTAAAAAATATATATATTTTATTTTTTATTTTTTTATTTTTAAAAAGCCTCTGCGCATGCGCATAGCATAGATCCAACGAATCGATGACTAAATTAATCGGCAACTATTTTTATAATCGATTTTAATCTATTTAATCGATTAGTTGTTGCAGCCTCCTAGTTGTATGCATTTCTTGCTCTATTATTTTCGTTGTCTACTTAAGCAAAAAAAGTGAACTTTTGTCTTTTTGTTAATTTGTTATCATAGCCACAGTTATAAGGCTAGATATGCTTAATGACAGGTGACAGAGGTCTTGTGAAACAAACAAAATATGTTTCCTTTAATTTATTATCCTTATATTAATGTGGAACAGTTGTGTTAATAAATGAGTGAAATTGACATTTTGAGGGTGCGTGTATTTATATCACAGTATGCAGTTTACAAGCACAAATACGGTGTGAATCCATCCGTGGTGTTCGATGTCACTGAGTGCTGTAAGTAAGAAAAAGATCAAGAAACGTGAAAAACAACACAAACACACGTTTGCAAACACCAATGACATTGAATAGTCTACAGAAACACTGCTTCATTTTCTATGCCCCAGTCAGTTAATAACTGCTGGTTCAATGTTAGGCTTAAGTTTTAGCAGATTTTCCTTATTTTTCCTAAAGACAGCATTTGGTGACCTCAAACAACAAGGCCACGGATTGATTCACACTGGATTTCGCCTTTTGAAGGGTACTGGAAAAACTTGAAAAGTCCTTAAAAAGTGCTTGAATTTGGCCATGGACTAGGTGTACGAACCCTGACCCACCCTCGTGTATGAATGTTTGGTGGTGGTCAGGGGGGCCATCAGTCTACACCAGGGAAGCCGCGCCTACAAAGGTAGCTTACCACCATCATTGTGTGAATGTGGAATGGACAATGGCTTCTCATTTATCTGTGAAGCACTTTAAGTATAAAGCAGGCCTGGGCAATTATTTTGCCTCGTGGGGCCACATTCAGAGAAAAAAATGTGCCTGGGGGCCGGTATATCTATTTTTAGGAACACTAATACAAAACCTCACAATAATGTCTGATTGAATGCTAAAAACGTTACGACAGACCACCTTAAAAAATAGAATGGAATTTTACATTTTTTACTAAATGAGACACCCAGAATGTACATGAAAATAAAGAATGTGGGATTTCCAATATTAACTATAAAGGATAAAACACTGAATATTGACAACATATCACATGTCACACCCCCTCTCAATCGACATAGTTTACAATCAAGCAAAAAAAATGCAACAAACAGCGAAATATGAGCGCAAAGGGTAAAAAAAACACCTGATATTTTCACTAAGCTTTGTTGTAAAAATCTGCAGTGTAAACATCACTGCAGATCATAATGGCAGCTACAGTATCCATCTTAAAGATCTAAAATAATTTTTTGGGAATGTCCGGCGGGCGGGATTGAAAAGCTTAATTTGCCCAGGTCTGGTATAAAGGTTAATTTGTGTCTTTTTTTTTTAACTCTGAGTTCATGTAACTGAATTGTTTGCCTTTGAATTTTGTGAATCAAATTATGCTGAAAATTCCCACTGAAAAAAAAACTGTTTAAAAATTCAGTGTTGAAAAAAATCTTCGCTGAAAAATCCGGTGTATAACAATTCAGTGTTTAAAAATTTAGTGTAAAAAAATTTAGTGCATGAAAATAGTTTTGATGCTTTCAATGACAAACTACAATGTAAATAGTCATGAAAATAAAGAAAACGTATTGACTGAGAAGGTGTGTCCAAACTTTTGGCCTGTACTGTATGTACATTCTGGGATATCACAGCTTAGTCATACTGTTGCATATACAAAGAGAGTCACAATTGATGTAAGATTACGTTTAAGGTCAGCAGTGGTCACAGCAAAAACTGTCTTCCTGGTGCCTGACTATAGTCTATTTTTTTTAAGTATAGCTCTTATGTTAAGGGGAATTCCATTCCAAGCTTTGGTGAGCTCACAGGAAAAAAGCAATTCTGTTCATAAGTGATCCTGGAATGTGGTATGGATACAAGTTTGTTTGTGGCATATCTGGTTAAACGCCCAGTTCTTGAGGTGGATCTCGGGTCCAAAACAGCCAGTGAGGCCAATGGGCAGTTATTCATTTGATGAGAATATAGAATAATCCCATGGCTAAGAATTTAGTTCTGGTGCCTGACAAATATAGCTTTGCAAAGGTGAGTCCAACCATGGGCCTATGATCGATTTTGTAGACTGTTGTGCAGTCTTACCACAGATTCAAGTGTTTTCGTGGTTGTTACTGACCATACGGTAAGACAGTTGTGGACATAGCCTGAGTCACCAAGGCGTGGGATTCTTTGTTTAAACACTCGATTCTGCAGAATAATACAAGGGGAAAAGCTATGCGCAATGTTTGGAGTAATATTGAATTAAAAACTAAGTCATACGAAAAGTGGGTATTCTAAAACCGAGGTGCCGCTGTTTTCTTTTCTAGGATGACATTGTTTGCACAGTTCAGCGCGGAGCCCTAACCTAAACCCCAGATTGTTTAGCGAGTGTCCATCCAGTAAAGTTAACCACTGATCCCACAAATGTTCTCCTGGATGAATGGACAGAAATTCCTACATACATCTTGTAGAAACTCTTCCCTGAAGAGTAGTAGCTGCTATGGCTGCTAAGGGACTCTATATGTTCTTTCATTGACTCTTCCGGTAGCAGCCAGGTGGCCCCAATACGTTTCTTCATATCGTGCATGTTCATTTGTAATGTCATCTCACTTTGGTAGTACTTTGGCGTATTTTCGCCACCGAAGTCATAGGCAGCCAACGTTTGTTGTTCATTCCGTTCCTCCCAATGATCCTCCACCTTTCCTTCCCTCCTTCCTCTGTTATGTCAAACAACTCCGTCTCAGATCACCTCTTGTTGCCACAAAGTCCTAATCAAGCACATGCCACATATCGGATTTTGACTTACGCCTGTTAGCCTGTGGAGAGAGAAGCGGGTCTATCTAACTCGCCTCGGGGGCGAATGAAGCATGATGCCATGTTGAGGTTTGGGGAAGGTCACAGCAGGGTCACCCAAGCGGCTGGTTCTCATTCCGCCTGTGTCCTTACATGGTTAATTACCGTTGTTATTGATAGGATCACTTTACTGCACATGCCTGTGTTTTGGAATGAGCAAGGTCTTGCCATAACATGGTTTTAGTATGAGCCATGAAAGCAAAGCACTGCGATATCTGTATTATTTCTCAGTATTATGAGTAAGGACGGATACAAACAGTCTTCATTCAGCTTGGCGCTTATCAGGTTAATAATCAGGCAATTTTTACTTTCCCCGTTGCTTTCTTCTATTTTCACTCCGTCCCCATCGACATTATTCACAAAAGATTTATTGGCAGTGTTTCTTTTCACCGGATGTGCTTCTCAGCGGGTTACCATTCAGAAATACCTCAGAACCATAATGGCTCCAGTCAGAAGCATGGCCATTTTTCATTCCCCTGATAGTGACTGTGTTACAACTACTGCAAGGTACAGACGTCTGCGATGGACCTTCGACCTTAGACATACTGCTTGAAGTCTGGTCCTGCCTTGTTATTTTTGTCCCGTGGGTGGTGTGGATAACCAGGAACATCTAGCTAAGACTCAACCCAACAAATATCAATATTATATTTAGGGTACTTATTCTAATAAACCCCTGAAAGGAGTCTATTAATCTGTCAACCGTCATTAGAGAGAGTGTCATTAGCAGCTGATAAATGTGTATATTACAAGTCTCTTTAATTGATTTGACTAATTAAGTGGCGGTCTCTGTAATAAGATCTCTGCTGCTAATGAGTAGGCCTCAAATAGCTCAATTAAAACTTAGTGTTACGCTCCACTTTTCATTGACAAATTTCCTAATGCTTTCCGTTCGTTTTGGTAGCACTCAGCTGAGTATGCAAGTCGAGCCAAGTCGCTTTTAAAGAAATTGGCATGCGAGATGTTTCTCGGTGACATCGTCACTGGCTGACGTGGGCTGGTAACAGCTACGGCTAATTTACTCGGGGTTCCTTTTGGTTCCGCCTCACCCCCCTACCTGCAATTGTCAGCAGAAAAGGCATGGGATCACGCAAAGGCGCACACGCTAACAGAGCCACTTCTCCGTCTCAAATGAACACATAGCTCGGCTTCAAAGCTCGTCAAGGAGCCATTCACAATAAATGCTGCCATGCGGGAATTCCTGAGCTTCATTTCTGAGGGAGGCGGATCACAGCCTCAACCTCAAGATGTTTGCCTCCTTTTCAAAGAGATGCTTGCAGGCACCCAGGGAATGCTGAGTTTTAGTCAATGAAAAGAAACACACTACAGTCTGAGATCTCGTTGACAACTACAGTTACAGTACAACACAACTATTAAACTGCAGTGGTGGGCCGTCAGGGCCAGCAAGGCCTTCTCTGCTGACCAAACATAAACAGAAATCATCATCGTAATTAAAGTTTAAAGCAATTTTTTATTTACTTTCAGTGTTTCCCATAAACTGCCAAGATACCTGTGGCGGTATGGGCATGGCTATGGGTGTGGTCACCATGAAATCATTGAGTAATTTGCATAATTTACTACAATGATATTATTTTCTCTAAAAAGGCTCAAAAAATGTATACTTACTAATTAATAATAACAGTTTTGTTTTAAACGTCCATCCATCCATCCATTTTACAATATAATTACAACACTTTATGTACATATTTATATACAGATTTGAACAATAAGTTATTCACTGAAATATATTTATTAATTGTGGTTCTTACAAAAAATATATCTTATAAAATATAAAAGCTAAAATGTCTCTTAAAGCTCTGCCCCTTTAATTAGTGCATACTAAATAATTTAACTTTAGCCCACTACTACAACCATATTATTTACCAGCAACATAAAGTGAAACAGAGGCAAAGGTGTCCTGCCACAGTCAGTAACAAATAAACAGAAAACAGTAGTGGTCAAATACAAATAAGGCAACAAGAGAAGTATCCTACATTTATCTTTTGTAAAGTAAATCTGAACAGCCTATATGGGCATCTACATCAACTATATGATTTGCCTGAGAAGCTGGACTGGACAAAAAAACAAACAAACAAAAAAATTATTTCGTGGCGGGCCGCCACAAATAAATTAATGTGTGGGAAACGCTGACTCTCCCTAAATATCTAAAAGTATTCATATTCTCTTCATGTCATATTATGCTCCTTCCAGTGCTGTTGTTTCTAGGTTAGAGATTGTATCCAATCAGAATTCAGCTAGCTTATGTTGCCATGCTGTATGAAATCTGCCCGGGGCCTTCAGAATCAACAATGCGGGCGTCCGTGCACTGTAAGCGAACGGGCACATACAGTTGATAGATAATTGCGATAGCCAATCAGATCACAAGTTGTTGTCAGTAAGGCCTTCTGTCTGGCCTCCCGTTGAACGTGACATTTACGCGTCCTGTGATTGGATACTCACCGAGACGGTTAGCGGATGAATTTGAGAACACATACAGTTGATAGACAGTTATCATCGGCGGTCACTCGAAGCGAGTATGACAATCCTCCTGGTAGGGGGGTATCCCTTTTATGGAGGATGCCTGTGCGTGACTTTGTTTAACGTGGGGATACTGGTGCACAGACAGTCACCACACGATCCTAGACAGATCCGGTTCAGGGTCCATGGCATGGAGTCCAAGACGACTGGGGACCCTTTTCTGCTGCAGCCTTCATCCGCCATCCCAGCCGTTGTGACGCTCCATAGGTTTAGCAATCATCCTCCGCCTGTTGCACCGTTGAGATCTTGGGTTGTTATTTCCCCATAACCGGGCCCACATGGGTGTGGGGGTGCCTTCTTCTGCCATCGCAGCCATTGTGGTAGTTCTTACATCTACCGTCTTCCGCCTGCTCCGCCGTTGAGGTCTTCACCGTATCCCTGGCTAGGGGGCAGTCAGGTACTAGGCCTTTGCCAAGGGCCACCTGGGGTAACAGTAGTAAAGGGGTTAACTTCCTAGTGCCCCAAGACACCTTAGAGGAGCCTCCACTGCCGAGTGCACTTTAACGTCATGCCCAGGACATGATAGACAGTTGCGATAGCCAATCAGATCACAAGTTGTTGACAATAGCCTATCTAGGTAGCCTGATGTTAACAAGACTGTGGTTGGATACTCATTTGTCATTCCAAAGTGAGTATTCATTCACAAGTTGCAATTTAGCAGGAAGCAGGGAGTGTTGCCCCACAGCCATACCGGGCTAGCACAGAAATCACCGATACTCACTTTTTTTAACCCACAAAGAAGGAGAACAAAATGTTGATTAGGTGGCAGATATACATTTGCAAGGCCATTTTCAAGAAGGATATTTAAAGAGAAACTACATCTTGTCAGACGATGTCGACCAACCCCGCAAGCTAGCTCAGCAGTCCCGGTGATGAAATGGGGAAATGCCCGCCATTTCCACTCTAATTAACCGACTACCCGGGGTACCACTGGCTTATATGGTGTCGAATGGGTGCTACAAATTGTGAGTTCAAATATTTTATTTATTTATTTTTTCACGCTTAATATGTTTTTTGCTATTTTAGTTTTGACAGTACCACATAAGATATGTTTTTAATGCTGATGCAGGTGTATTGATTTTTAAATGCGCAGGAAAATAACCCGTTTTGTACACTGTTGAGGTGTTTCAATGCACAGTAGTGCGTAAATGTGTTCCTGTATAGTATTTCTCCAGCAATGGTCATGTGTTGACATAAATGATGGTATTTTGAGAGGTAATCATTGAAGTCGGACATCACTGAAGGCCAAGTACAGTTAAACTGTAACTTTCATCCATCTATCTTTAACGTATTCCACAAAAAAAGATGCAATTTTTATTAATCAAGAATCTACTGAAACCACTTATAGTCTTTTTGAATTTAATCTGTTCAAAAACGTTACAGACGTTTCGACACAAATCAACAGAATGTATATCTACACAACCACACACACTACTTTGAAAACGTTATATATTATGAGCATTTTTGTACTTACAACAAACTGTAGCTTGTATTTTGTGTATGCTATTTTTTTTTTAACACGCATGCGTTCTGACTCCTATTTGACCCTCGGTCCATTCCGTAGCGTGGGGATATGTAATGGCGTTCAAGAAAGGGGGACATTATGGAAATTTCCGATCTAAAGTCATTCTCAAGACAAGACAGATTAATTTATCTTCGATCGAACATCATTCGAGCGAACGCCTCCTGGTGCGCTCTGCCACTTGTAGAGAGGAGCTTCACGTCCGTGTTTACATTACAGGAGTGCATTGATAACATGAAATGTAGATTGTTACTCTAAGTCAGGGGTCACCAACCTTTTTGAAATCAAGAGCTACTTCTTGGGTACTGATTAATGCGAAGGGCTACCAGTTTGATACACACTTAAATAAATTGCCAGAAATAGCCAATTTGCTCAATTTACCTTTAACTCTGTTACTATTAATAATTAATGATATTTACACTTAATTGAACGGTTTAAAAGAGGAGAAAACACGAAACAAATGACAATTAAATTTTGAAATATAGTTTATCTTCAATTTCGACTCTTTAAAATTCAAAATTATACCGAAAAAAAGAAGACAAAAACTAGCTAACTTGAATCTTTTTGAAAAAATTAAAAAAATAATTTATGGAACATCATTATTAATTTTTCCTGATTAAGATTAATTTTAGAATTTTGATGACATGTTTTAAATAGCTTAAAATACAATCTACACTTTGTTAGAATATATAACAAATTGGACCAAGCTATATTTCTAACAAAGACAAATCATTATTTCTTCTAGATTTTCCAGAACAAAAATTTTAAAAGAAATTCAAAAGACTTTGAAATAAGATTTACATTTGATTGTACAGATTTTCTAGATTTTCCAGAATAATTTTTTTGAATTTTAATCATAATAAGTTTGAAGAAATATTTCACAAATATTCTTCGTCGAAAAAACAGAAGCTAAAATTAAGAATTAAATTAAAATGTATTTGTTATTCTTTACAATAAAAAAATAAATTACTTGAACATTGATTTAAATTGTCAGGAAAGAAGAGGAAGGAATTTAAAAGGTAAAAAGGTATGTGTTTAAAAATCCTAAAATAATTTTTAAGGTTGTATTTTTTCTCTAAAATTGTCTTTCTGAAAGTTATAAGAAGCAAAGTAAAAAAAATTAATGAATTTATTTAAACAAGTGAAGACCAAGTCTTTAAAATATTTTCTTGGATTTTCAAATTCTATTTGAGTTTTGTCTCTCTTAGAATTAAAAATGTCGAGCAAAGCGAGACCAGCTTGCTAGTAAATAAATAACATTTAAAAAATAGAGGCAGCTCACTGGTAAGTGCTGCTATTTGAGCTATTTTTAGAACAGGCCAGTGGGCTACTCATCTGGTCCTTACGGGCTACCTGGTGCCCGCGGGCACCGCGTTGGTGACCCCTGCTCTAACTGCTTAACAGTAGGAAGTAATTATTAAAAAAAGTTCCTAAAGAACAGTACAGTACTGTATATTTTATACTATTTGCAATACATTATCTTTGTACAGAATATATTTTTGCTGATCTCAATCAAGCTTTCCTTAGGGTCACCCTTGCAAACACTGGATTGAAAGCCAGTTTAATACATGTTGAGGTATGTTGACAAACAAGCACTGGGTAAAAAGCTCTTGTAAAGAATCAACAACAAAAGCACTACTATGTCACAAACACTATGTTATTCATTGAGTACTAAGCAAGCTGCCTTAAATATTGTTTATTCTTCGTGCGGTTTGGGAGCAAACTGTGACCATAGAATCTTAGCCTTGCCTTGGGCAGTTTTTCAAAATCAGAATATACTGTCGCTATTCAGAATATGTCATGGAAGACGGGTTTTTTTCCCCCTAAACTGACCAGAACTTTAAATCATGTACACAAAACACAACATTTCTTTATGTTAACATGATTATTTTTGCTCCCTGGCATCCCTTCAAAGCATTCCAAAATGACCAATAGACAATTTTCTCAGACATTTTCCGCTTTTCAACAGACTGGCTCTGCAGTTTCCTATCCCATTAAAACCCTGGTATATGACCACGACAAACATAAAGTGAATGTATGAGTGTAAAACAGTGCTGCAGAACATATTGGGAGCATTTTTTTTTTCACTTTGTTTTTTCACTATGTTTAGATCAATCATGGCGTAAAGACTAGAAATGGTTCAGTGGTTATGAGCACAAAGGGTTCCACACTTGAGCTAATAACTTGAAACTCTCAAATCATGTATTGAAATACATTGAAATCACTTTAATCCAGGGGTCACCAACGCGGTGCCCGCGGGCACCAGGTCGCCCGTAAGGACTAGATGAGTCGCCCGCTGGCCTGTTCTAAAAATAGCTCAAATAGCAGCACTTACCAGTGAGCTGCCTCTATTTTTTAAATTGTATTTATTTACTAGCAAGTTGGTCTCGCTTTGCTCGACATTTTTAATTCTAAGAGAGACAAAACTCAAATAGAATTTGAAAATCCAAGAAAATATTTTAAAGACTTGGTCTTCACTTGTTTAAATAAATTCATATTTTTTTTTACTTTACTTCTTATAACTTTCAGAAAGACAATTTTAGAGAAAAAATACAACCTTAAAAATGATTTTAGGATTTTTAAACACATATACCTTTTTACCTTTTGAATTCCTTCCTCTTCTTTCCTGACAATTTAAATCAATGTTCAAGTTTTTTTTTTTTTTTATTGTAAAGAATAATAAATACATTTTAATTTAATTCTTCATTTTAGCTTCTGTTTTTTCGACGAAGAATATTTGTGAAATATTTCTTCAAACTTATTATGATTAAAATTCAAAAAAATTATTCTGGCAAATCTAGAAAATCTGTAGAATCAAATTTAAATCTTATTTCAAAGTCTTTTGAATTTCTTTTAAAATTTTTGTTCTGGAAAATCTAGAAGAAATAATGATTTGTCTTTGTTAGAAATGTAGCTTGGTCCAATTTGTTATATATTCTAACAAAGTGCAGATTGGATTTTAACCTATTTAAAACATGTCATCAAAATTCTAAAATTAATCTTAATCAGGAAAAATTACTAATGATGTTCCAGAAATTATTTTTTTAATTTTTTCAAAAAGATTCAAATTAGCTAGTTTTTCTCTTCTTTTTTTCGGTTGAATTTTGAATTTTAAAGAGTCGAAATTGAAGATAAACTATGTTTCAAAATGTAATTGTCATTTTTTTTGTGTTTTCTCCTCTTTAAAACCATTCAATTAAGTGTAAATATCATTAATTATTAATAATAACATAGAGTTAGAGGTAAATTGAGCAAATTGGCTATTTCTGACAATGTATTTAAGTGTGTATCAAACTGGTAGCCCTTCGCATTAATCAGTACCCAAGAAGTAGCTCTTGGTTTCAAAAAGGTTGGTGACCCCTGCTTTAATCCATGCTTGGAACTCCAGAAACACCACAAGTTTACCTTGTAACAGGCTTTTAAAAAATATAAACAAACTTTTAGTTAAGAAATATTGTTAGAATGACATTTCAATACCATTTCCTACAAACCACTACAGTAGTCGTCTGAAATAATGTACCAAGGTGTCTTCTTTGGCCTGCTGATTGTTGGTTGGATTGTTGAGTGACGGCCAGCACGCTGTGGCTGCGTCGTCCAATTTGTTGATTCAGAACCTATACAGAACAAGCTGTAACACGTCAAAAAAACATTCTCAACTTCTCAATATTTTCATGGATAAATGTCATCCCTTTGGACGATTTTGACTGCATACCTCAGAGGATGGCTGCGACTTCTTGTAATGCACACTGACGGTGTTGCCTTCAGCTAATATTTAATAGTTTGTTTCTCTGATTCGGCCATCCGCGTCTTCCCCTTCGCGCTAACTTTCTCAGTTCTAGCAGTCGGAGTACAGAATTGTGTCGATCTGTAGACAGTCACTTCACCCGCGGCGGTGTGGAGGCTCGATCCTTATTTTAAAGTATGCTCACAACTTAAAGGAGCTGCGTGAGGTTTCCCTCTTGTTGTGGGTTCTCCTGGCCGACAGATCTTCTGGAGCCCAGTAGACAGTTTGAATCGAGTCTTTTATTTGCATAAACACCCGGGGGTGGCTTGCTTTCCAGCAATATGGTTTGTCTCTGGGCGTGTGTCTCTCTCTGGCTCCAACTCCAACAACGTGTCTCGTTCCGGCTGCTGCTAATAAGGGCGACAGGTGATTAGATAACAAGCCCCAGCTGGGCAATCTACTCACCTGTCGCTGGCTTCGAGGCCGGTCCTTACACACCCCGGTCCGCGGCAGGCCCGCAGACCACGCCCCCCTCCACAAGCTGTTTGCAACTTGCTCACAATTGCATTTTTCAAACCCAAAAATTCTAACAAGCACACCATTGTCTAACGTATGTTACCATTAGTGCTTTGCAGAGCACAATTGTTTTAAAACGGTTTACATTTTCCACAATTATTAAGTTCACGCAATAAAAAACGTTTCCGGCCCAAACAAAAATAGTTGGTGTTTCCAGCTGTCTCTCAGGTACGCGTGCATACTAGGTTTGTACGGTATACAGGTACTAATAAAATACAGCGGTACTAATGATATAAAAAAAGTACTACCGGTATAATACATTTTCATGCGCCTGATGGCACGCCGAGCCCAATGTCATGAGTCATCGTCAACACAGGCACAGACCACTTGCAAGCAGAAACAGTGTGGAGACAGAAAAGGGAGAATTAACGTATTTTGGCTATAAACATTGAAGTGCCGCTCTTCAAGCGATGCTTTAAAACATAGCTGGATCTACACAAATATTGACTGTAACAATACCAAGTACAAGAGCTGCATCTTGTTGATACTACAATGATAACATTGATATTTTTTATTATCACAATTTTTTTTTTTGTAACTGTTTATAAAATTCAGGAAATATTCCCTGGACACACAAGGACTTTAATGATGACCAATGTATGACTTGTAACTACTTGGTATCAAATTGATACCCAAATTTGTGGTATCACCCAAAACTTGTGTAAAATATCCAAGCAACAGAAGAATAAGTGATTATTACATCTTTACGAAAGTGTAGATGGAACATGTTAAAACAGAAAGTAACCAAATATTAACAGTAAATTAACAAGTACATTAATAATCAATTTTCTACCGCTTGTCACTCATAATTTAACAAAATAATAGAATGGGAAATGACACAATATTTTACTGCATACGTCAACAGCCAAATTAGAAGCTTTTGTAACCCGTTTTTCGTACTAAATACTAAGAGAGAAATTGTCCAGTATGTTTACTATGATATTTAATGGCAAAAATGTTCTTTGATTGCAATAAAAAAACGTACACTACAGTTCAAAAGTTTGGGGTCACCCAAAAAATTTGGGGAATAGCCTTCATTTCTAAGAACAAGAATAGACTGTCGAGTTTCAGATGAAAGTTCTCTTTTTCTGGCCATTTTGAGCGTTTAATTGACCCCACAAATGTGATGCTCCAGAAACTCAATCTGCTCAAAGGAAGGTCAGTTTTGTAGCTTCTGTAACGAGCTAAACTGTTTTCAGATGTGTGAACATGATTGCACAAGGGTTTTCTAATCATCAATTAGCCTTCTGAGCCAATGAGCAAACACATTGTACCATTAGAACACTGGAGTGATAGTTGCTGGAAATGGGCCTCTATACACCTATGTAGATGTTGTACCAAAAACCAGACATTTGCAGCTAGAATAGTCATTTACCACATTAGCAATGTATAGAGTGTATTTCTTTAAAGTTAAGACTAGTTTAAAGTTATCTTCATTGAAAAGTACAGTGCTTTCCTTCAAAAATAAGGACATTTCAATGTGACCCCAAACTTTTGAACGGTAGTGTATGTTTACTGTATCATAAGATTTTCTCTTAAAATAAAGCCAATAATGACATTTTTTGTTGGCCCCCTACACAATATTGTTTTAGGGACAAACCTAGTACACACATACAAAGGCAGTCCAAGAGAAGCAATGAGCAATTCTTAGTCTTGTTTTCAATGACTGCTAACACTAACTCTTCAAATCACTATTATTATCTAGCAACACCCAAAGTTAATGCATACGCGCTACATACGTACGTAGAGGATGGGATATAACGCTTAAAATACATTGGAAAGTTAGCGCCCTCTAAGCACCTTTTTAAACGTAAAAAAGTCGAGAAAATCCTCGTAAGTTAGGATACCACTGTAATGGCAGTGTGTTCGTGATCCCGTTTTTAATTCCAAATTCCTGGCAAAAACACAAGGTAGCATGCCGCTGAGAAGGGCACGTAGCCAACTAAAGGTCTTAGTCGTCATCGGCGGTCACTCGAATGAGTATAACGATCCTCCTGGTAGGGGGGTATCCCTTTATGGAGGATGCCTGTGCGTGACTTTAAAGTGGGGAGACTGGTGCACAGACAGTCAACACACGATCCTTGACAGATCCAGTTCAGGGTCCAGTGGCATGGAGTCCAAGACGACTGGGGACCCTTTTCTGCTGCAGGCTTCATCCGCCATCCCAGCCGTTGTGACGCTCCATAGGGTTAGCAGTCATCCTCCGCCTGTTCCACCGTTGAGGTCTTGGGTTGTTAGTTCCGCATAACTGGGCCCACATGGATGTGGGGGTGCCTTCTTCCGCCATCGCAGCCGTTGTGGTGGTTCATACATCTACCGTCTTCCGCCTGCTCCGCCGTTTGAGGTCTTCACCGTATCCCTGGCTAGGGGGCAGTCAGGTACTAGGCCTTTGCCAAGGGCCACCTGGGGTAACAGTAGTAAAGAGGTTAACCTCCTAGTGCCCCAAGACCCCATAGAGGAGCCTCCACTGCCGGATGCTCTTTAAAGGCCTACTGAAACCCACTACTACCGACCACGCAGTCTGATAGTTTATATATCAATGATGAAATCTTAACATTATAACACATGCCAATACGGCCGGGTTAACTTATAAAGTGACATTTTAAATTTGCCGCTAAACTTCCGGTTCGAAACGCCTCTGAGGATGACGTATGCGCGTGACGTAGACCGGCGAACACGGGTATGCCTTCCACATTGAAGCCAATACGAAAAAGCTCTGTTTTCATTTCATAATTCCACAGTATTCTGGACATCTGTGTTCGTGAATCTTTTGCGATTATGTTCATTGCATTATGGAGAAGGAAGCTGAGCAAGCAAAGAAGAAAGTTGTCGGTGCGAAATGGACGTATTTTTCGAACGTAGTCAGCAACAACAGTCCACAGCCGGCGCTTCTTGGTTTACATTCCCGAAAGATGCAGTCAAGATGAAAGAACTCGGATAACAGAGACTCTAACCAGGAGGACTTTTGACTTCGGTCCGAATCTCTCTCACTTCATGCGGCCATCATTGTAAACAATAGGGAACTTTGCGTATATGTTCAACTGACTACGTCACGCTACTTCCGGTAGGGGCAAGCCTTTTTTTTATCAGATACCAAAAGTTGCAATCTTTATCGTCGTTGTTCTATACTAAATCCTTTCAGCAAAAATATGGCAATATCGCGAAATGATCAAGTATGACACATAGAATAGATCTGCTATCCCCGTTTAAATAAAAAAAAATCATTTCAGTAGGCCTTTAACATCATGCCCAGGACTTAGTATAACCTTAGCAAGGCATACCATGGCATGAGCGCAAAGAACATGAATAAAACAAGACGTAACAGTTGCGGAAAGCCAAGAATAATCCCACACAGAAGGCAGGGTAACACTCGCATGTAAAGCCCTCTGATTAGCGATCAGAAGCAGGTGAGTCTCCTGATCACTAATCAGAGGCAGGTGAGTTTGATCAGCGCCCAGAGCAACCTGAAATAAACAATGAAGAGAAGCTCAAACACAGGACAACCACAACAAAGGCATTGCAAGACATGACCTGAGGGACAGTCAAACACTGGCCTATTTAAAACCTTCCTTCAATCTGCTATGTTTAAGTAATAAATATTATAATAATAATAGGTTTGCCCTTTTGACAGCAATAATTACTGATAAGTCTTTATTTTACCACAAGGGTCTTATTAAATTAGGAATAGTTTTGGTTTTCCGCCGACTGGCAATTCTAACCGTTTCTATGATGGCACGCAACAATTTAGTTAAGTGCTATTTGGATTTGGAGCAGCATCATATGAGACTATTTAATAATTATGTCTCCTGCTTTGTTGACTGTCTTGTTTTCCTGGATTACAGCCGGCGCCTTTTTTCAGACATCTGCAACATCTTCACTGTGTCTGGACAGCGTTGGAGACACTTGTTTACAATTTTCCCCAAAGTCCTCTGAAAAGTCTGTGAGCACACTTTGCCAAAAAAAAAAAAAGCTGGGCTGGTGGGAAAAAAGGAGATGCCTTTTAACGGGTGAAAAAAAGAAATACAATAAAAATAATCACGAGGGAGAGGAACAGATGGTGAGAAAATTGGGGAATGAAGCGAAAGAGGGAAAATGAGTACACAAGGATTCGACACTTGGGTAGTTAAAAGAGCAGATAATTACAATCCGAAATAGAAAGGAAATTGGCAGAATAATCGAGGGTGAAAAATGACTGGGTAACCAAATTCTGACAGTTCCAAATGTCTCTCCAGATGTTACAAGGTGCAAGCGTTACTCCTCCAACCTGACTTTATTGTTACAGATGTGGTACCATTGCTTTCTCCTCATATGCTAGCACCAGGCGGCCTTTTCGCACTGGCACTCATCGAGGGCGGACGCTCCCCTTTCCTCTCCTGCTTGCTTGTTGCCTCTTTTTGCACCGCTCTCCAAATCTAAACATTGGAACTAATTAACTGGCCTCAACGAAATTGACAAGATCTTGGGTTTGGGGGAACCTGCTTGTCTTGACGGACCGGTTGTTGCTGGACAAACGACGGACTCTTGGGAGAAAGAGTGCCGCGAGCCTGGCGACCCTTCAGTCGAGGACGTGAAGATATTCACTTATTCGGAATTATAACAACAGGACATCTGCTGATTGGAGTAAGCGTTGCTCTGGTTTGTCGACAAATTGGAAGTTGCTGGCAGTCTTCAAAGTACCCCAAAGGTGCCACAAATGATTGGAGGATGCGGGCAGAACTGTGGACACCGTGATTTGGATAACATCAGACTGTCTGCCCTGCAGGATGAATTTGAGGACCAGTCATAGACTGAAAAGCTCATTTTGTTTTCACTCGCATACAAAACATTCTACCATGGATTGTTTTCCTGGCTTTGAGACTCTACCGAAGGACAGTGCGGCGAAGACACAACAAACTCCCTTCTTGTCTCTCATTGACACACACCTGTTGTTGTTGACTTTGGACTGACTAGCGGCTACACAACACCAAGGCCGTGGAACAGAGACACGCGGCAGGCTTGCACACACATATGCAAATATACGCCACACACACATGCTCCACCCCTCATCCAACGCTCTTGACGCGAATCCCTTAGGGGTGATGGACGGCTGGGCAGCGCCTGAAGAGCTGCAGCCAGCCAACGTAGCTCCCACTGCCTCCCCTCTGTTGCTAGATATCTCAAGATTTTTCTGTCTTGCCTCTTGGTGAGGGCGGTTCAAAAAGCACCTGGGTCGAACTTTTGAGATCGGCCTCAGTCCACAAAGACTTTCCAACATCTCACCCAAGTTAATTGGGCATACATGCACGCACACGCCCCTCCCCAAATCAACGCCTTCAGCACTGCTTAATTCCTCCGGGGTTGTGGGGGCTGAGTAGCGCTTTAATAGCGGCAGCCTGCCTCCAGGGTCCCAACTCCCCCCTCATGTGAGGTTTTTTCTTCGGACTCAGTCTGGACCACTCCTGAGGGTCCAGCCTCAGACTGAAATTTTTTTTTACTCTTCCCCCTTTCCCAATGTCACCTTTTTCCCACCTTTTTAAGGAGCGCTGTAAGTGGCTGATCCGTTGGCGGACCTGTCTTGTCCCCCTGTAACGTATGTCTGCTCTTAGCGAGATTGTGCCGAAAATGTAATTTCAGTTCTTATGTGTCTTGTACATGTTAAGAATGGACAAAATAAAGCTGCTGTCTGTCATGTATGTTGTAATATGTATATGTGCTTTGCTATGGAGTTTTTCCCCCCACTCCAGACTGAGCCCCCTTAGGAGCCCAGTCTAGATTGTATTTTTTTTGCTCATCCTCCCCAAGCGTTTACCTTTTTCCCATCTTTTACGGGGCGCCTTGTGGCGACCCATTACTTTTTGTTTGTCTAATCTTGAACGGGTTTGTGCTGAAAACAAAGTTTTGTTGTACTTGTGAAATGACAATAAAGGCCTACCTACCTACCTACCTACCTACTACTGCCTTAGGCCGAATGCCCCTGCATGGTGGGGCCAACAGTGCCAGAGTGGCAAGGGAAATAGGCCCTAGGGCTGGGCGATACATCGAATATACTCGATGTATCGCGGGTTTGTCTCAGTGCGATGTAGAAAATGACTTTCGTGAGTATACGTTCTTGCGCAGTTGCTTTTAGCTGCAGGCATTACACTATTTTCTCACTCTTTCTCGTCTCTCCTTCTCACAGAGAGATAAAACAAGCGCATACTGTCGTGCGTGCAACGTCATACGCCCTCACCAAGCTGAGGGGTAGCGGCATGGGTAGGACTGGGCGATATACACTATATTACCAAAAGTATTTGGCCACCTGCCTTGACTCACATATGAACTTGAAGTGCCATTCCATTCCTAACCTGTAAGGTTTAATATGATGTTGGTCCACCTTTTGCAGCTATTGCAGCTTCAAGTCTTCTGGGAAGGCTGTCCACAAGGTTGCGGAGTGTGTTTGTAGGAATTTTCGACCATTCTTCCAAAAGCGCATTGGTGAAGTCACACACTGATGTTGGTCGAGAAAATCTGGCTCTCAGTCTCCGTTCTAATTCATCCCAAAGGTGTTCTATTGGGTTCAGGTCAGGACTCTGTGCAGGCCAGTCAAGCTCATCCACACCAGACTCTGTCATCCATGTCTTTATGGACTTTGCTTTGTGCACTGGTGCACAATCATGTTGGAAGAGGAAGGGGCCCCGCTCCAAACTGTTTTTACAAGGTTGAGAGCATGGAATTGTCCAAAATATTTTGGTATCCTGGAGCATTCAAAGTTCCTTTCAATGGAACTAAGGAGCCAAGCCCAACTCCTGAAAAACAACCCCACACCATAATTCTTCCTCCACCAAATTTCACACTCAGCACAATGCAGTCCGAAATGTAGCGTTCTCCTGGCAACCTCCAAACCCAGACTCGTCCATCAGATTGCCAGATGGAAAAGCGTGATTCATCACTCCATAGAACGCGTCTCCACTGCTCTAGTGGCGACATGCTTTACACCACTGCATCCAACGCTTTGCATTGGACATGGTGATGTATGGCTTAGATGCAGCTGCTCGGCCATGGAAACCCATTCCATGAAGCTTTCTGTGTACTGTACGTGGGCTAATTGGAAGGTCACATGAAGTTTGGAGCTCTGTAGCAACTGACTGTGCAGAAAGTCTTTGCACTATGCGCTTCAGCATCCGCAATGCTGAAGAAACAAGTCCATGTCAGAAAACCAACACATTTAGCTGAACTGCACCAATTTTGTCAAGAGGAGTGGTCAAAAATTCAAGCAGAAGCTTGTGGATGGCTACCAAAAATGCCTTTTTGCAGTGAAACTTGCCAAGGGACATGTAACCAAATATTAACATTGCTGTATGTATACTTTTGACCCAGCAGATTTGGTCACAACACCCAGCAATATGTTTGGAAAAGAAAAGGTGAGGCCTTTAATCCCAGGAACACCATGCCTGCCGTTAAGCATGGTGGTGGTAGTATTATGCTCTGGGCAATGGAACTGGTGCTTTAAATGGGACAATGAAAAAGGAGGATTACCTCCAAATTTCTTCAGGACAACTTAAAATCATCAGCCCGGAGGTTGGGTCTTGGGCGCAGTTGGGTGTTCCAACAGGACAGATACCCCAAACACACATCAAAAGTGGTAAAGGAATGGCTAAATTAGGCTACAATTATAGTTTTAGAATGGCCTTCCCAAAGCCCTGACTTAAACGTGTGGACAATGCTGAAGAAACAAGTCCATGTCAGACAACCAACACATTTAGCTGAACTGCACCAATTTTGTCAAGAGGAGTGGTCAAAAATTCAACCAGAAGCTTGTGGATGGCTACCAAAAGCGCAAACTTCCACCATTTCCACATTTTTCAACCTATTCAAACCATTCCACTTTCGACACATTCCACCATCCTGGAAATTCAAACTATTATTTTTCCAAGTTAAAAAAAAATCCAGGATTTTCCATAAATCCTGCTATTCCAAAGCCCTTTTTCCACCCTTTTTACAGTCGACTACTCCTTCCACATTTTTCAACCCATTTCTTAATCAGGATAAAAAACAAAAGTTGTTTTTTGAACTGGAAAAATTCCCGGTTTTCCCGAAATTTCAGGAGTTCCGTAATTCCATTTCTCAATTCGACATGTTACTACATCAACATTTCTCGACCGATTTGGAAAAAAAAATCCAACACCAAACATTCAAGTTTTCTACTACTTTCAAAAAAATTCCCGCCTTTCCTGAAATTCCCAAATGTTTGGGAAATTCTCATTGAAATGAATGGAACATTTTTCAAAGTTCCACAATTTCCAATTTTTTTCATCTGATTCAAACTGTTCCAACTTCTTTCTTTTTTCTTTTTATAATGTCCTGCCCAGCTTCTCAGGCAAATCATATAGTAGATGTAGATGCCCATATCGGCTGTTCAGATTTACTTTACAAAAGAGAAGTGTAGGATACTTCTCTTGTTGCTTTATTTGTATTTTGACTTTATTAAATGTATTTATATTATCATTTGGTGCAGCCGGGCCGGAGCAGGAGGGGATAGAAAGAGGAAAAAAAGGAAGACAGAGGGGGGAATTGTGGGGACAAGAGGGGGATTAGACAGAGAGACAAAAACAACAACAGCAAACACAACATCAGCAAATACGACATGTAAAAATATGATGGTAAAAGTAATAGCAAATAAGCAGTTAGCGAAAATAAAAAATAATACAGAAATGACAATGAGCATTATTACACTAAAAATGGAGCAATATGAATACCAATAGAAATAGTGCTATTGATAATAAACAATACCAATACTTTACCTTTATTATCAACAATACAATTGTTCAAATGCAACAATACATATACGTAATGATAACTTGAGATACGAAAGAATGCAGAAAAATGGAGGGGAAGAAAGAGAAGCAACCTACATTAACCTTGTAGATTGTTATAGTAACAATAGGTTGAACTGTTCCAACTTCAAAATATTCAGCTTGTTTGGGAATTGTATATTAACATTGCTGTATGTATACTTTTGACCCAGCACATTTGGTCACATTTTCAGTTGACCCATAATAAATTCATAAAAGAACCAAAACTTCATGAATGTTTTTTGTGACCAACAAGTATGTGCTCCAATCACTCCATCACAAAAAAATAAGAGTTGTAGAAATGATTGGAAACTCAAGACAGCCATGACATTATGTTCTTTACAAGTGTATGTCAACTTTTGACCGCGACTGTATATATCGAGTTTAAAGGCCTACTGAAATTATTTTTTTTAATTTAAACGGGAATAGCAGATCCATTCTATGTGTCATACTTGATCATTTCGCGATATTGCCATATTTTTGCTGAAAGGATTTAGTAGAGAAAATCGACGATAAAGTTTGCAACTTTTGCTCGCTGATAAAAAAAAAGCCTTGCCTGTACCGGAAGTAGCGTGACGTCACAGGAGCTAGTATTCCTCACAATTCCCCGATGTTTACAATGGAGCGAGAGATTCGGAGCGACAAAGCGACGATTACCCCATTAATTTGAGCGAGGATGAAAGATTCGTAGATGAGGAACGTTACAGTGAAGGACTAGAAAGGCAGTGATGGACGTATCTTTTTTCACTCTGACCGTAACTTAGGTACAAGCTGGCTCATTGGATTCCACACTCTCCTTTTTCTATTGTGGATCACGGATTTGTATTTTAAACCACCTCGGATACTATATCCTCTTGAAAATGAGAGTCGAGCACGCGAAATGGCCATTTAAAGTGACTTTTATCTCCACGACAATACATCGGTGACACACTTAGCTACTGAGCTAACGTGATAGCATCGTTCTCAAATGAATATAGAAACAAAAGAAATAAACCCCTGACTGGCAGGATAGACAGAAGATCAACAATACTATTAAACCATGGACATGTAACTACACGGTTAAAAATTCTCAGCCTGGTAAGGCTTAACAATGCTGTTGCTAAGGCTAATTTAGCAACTTAGCAACCGGACCTCACAGAACTATGATAAAAACATTAGCGCTCCACCTACGCCAGCCAGCCCTCATCTTCCCATCAACAGCCGTGCTCACCTGCGTTCCAGCGATCGACGGCGCGACGAAGGACTTGATCCGTGGGTTTGGCGGCAAGCATCGGCTAGGCGTAGTAAGTAGTCCTTGTTGTGTTGCTGTAAGTATTGTACTTAGCCGCTAATACACCGATCGATCCCACCTACAACGTTCTTCTTTGCAGCCTCCATTGTTCATTAAACAAATTGCAAAAGATTCACCAACACAGATGTCCAGAATACTGTGGAATTTTGTCGAACAAAACAAGAGGTTTTTGTATCGGGTCGATGGGGTACAACCACTTCCGTGGATTTTGTGACGTCACGCGCATAAATCATATCCAAAGGAGTTTTTCAACCGGAAGTGTGGCGGGAATTTTAAAATTGCACTTTATAAGTTAACACGGCCGTATTGGCATGTGTTTCAATGTTAAGATTTCATCATTGATATATAAACTATCAGACTGCGTGGTCGGTAGTAGTGGCTTTCAGTCGGCCTTTAAGTAAAAATAAATCGAGATATACTTTTTCGTCCATATCGCCCAGCTCTAGTAGAATCTATGCCAAGCTTGTGGAATTCTAGGGAAGTTGCGTGTCTTTACTCGCTGGCGGGCCGGTTGGCGGTTCATCTCGGCCCTTGCTCGAGCCGTCCTTCCCTCGGTGTTGCTGCTTCCTCCGTGCTCGCGAGGAACTGTGGAAAATGCTGGCAGGAGACGAAAAGACTACCGCGCTAATCAATACCAACACGAGGCCTTCGACAGAGAGCAGCCGAGTGAAAGATGGGGGGCCCGCAGTTGAGCAGCGGTTGCCTTGAGCGCCGCATTCCTCAGAAACCCAATGACTCTACAAAGGCATCAGGATGGCAAACAAGCAATGTGGCTGAAGGAGAATGAACACAACCGGAACGGAGGACGTCACGACCTCCCGGTGCGCAGAGCCGAGTCACTTAGACACACAACGAGGAGGATGACATTGTCTGCGTAGTGAAACCGTTCAAGAATGATTTAAATTAGAACCAGCCATGGTCACTTTGGGTGGAAATTCACTTTCATTCTTCAGTGACAGGGCTTTATTGCCATCTATTATCCGGCTGTAGAAAAAACAGGCTGCCTTGCGTGACTGGAGGTCAGACTTCGAAGGCTGCCTGCTGTCCGTTTAAATTTCTTCCAAGACGACGTTTGCAATAATTCGGCTATAAATATCGTAAGTCTCTGTTCTTAAATGATAGTCTAACCACAGCTACATGCAAAAATATGTAATGCCGGTAGTTATAGGTAATTTACTGTACATAAATAATGATTCTGAACTTGAAGAAGATCGACTGTTCTTCTCGAACATGATATGTTTCCCAGCTGCTGTGATGCGGACAGATTTATGGGGCAGCAAGTAGCCCTGAGATATTTAGAAGCAGCTCCATGAATGGGAAGAAAGCAACATTGAATCCCCTGACTGGATCAGAAATCTATGCATGAGGGGAATCAGTAAAAAGTGGAATTCGAAAGGCATCTTTGCACGGAGACAGAGGAGCGATTGTTCTCATTGCGTATTTAAAATGATGACTGGGATGATATTCCAAAACTGAGTTGACAATGTTTATGTTTTTAAGGAGGGAATTAATTGTATCTTGCAACATGTTGAACACATGGTGTGACAGAATCACCAGTAACAGGCTTGGAGACAGAATATAATTGCCCTGATTGTTCTTAAAGGCCTACTGAAATGATTTTTTTTTTAATTTAAACGGGGATAGCAGATCCATTCTATGTGTCATACCTGATCATTTCGCGATATTGCCATATTTTTTGCTGAAAGGATTTAGTAGAGAACATCGACGATAAAGTTCGCAACTTTTGGTCGCTGATAAAAAAAAAAGCCTTGCCTGTACCGGAAGTAGCGTGACGTCGCAGGTTGAAGGGCTCCTCACATTTCCCCATTGTTTACACCAACAGCGAGAGCGATTCGGACCGAGAAAGCAACAATTACCCCATTAATTTGAGCAAGGATGAAAGATTTGTGGATGAGGAACGTGAAAGTGAAGAGTGCAGTGTAGGATGTATCTTTTTTCGCTCTGACCGTAACTTAGGTACAAGCTGGCTCATTGGATTCCACACTTTCTCCTTTTTCTATTGTGGATCACTGATTTGTATTTTAAACGACCTCGGATACTATATCCTCTTGAAAATGAGAGTCGAGAACGCGAAATGGACATTCACAGTGACTTTTATTTCCACGACAATACATCGGTGAAGCACTTTCGCTACGGAGCTAACGTGATAGCATCGTGCTTAAATGCAGATAGAAACAAAAGAAATAAGCCCCTGACTGGAAGGATAGACAGAAGACCAACAATACTACTATCAGGAGACCGAACCAAACACTGGACCTGTAACCGCACGGTTAATGCTGTGCCGCCTGTCAAAGCCTGTTGCTAACGATGCCACTGAAGCTAACTTAGCTACGGGACCTCATCAGAGCTATGATAAAAACATTAGCGCTACACCTACGCCAGCCCGCATCTGCTCAACACCCGTGCTCACCTGCATTCCAGCGATCGACGGAGCCACGAAGGACTTCACCCGATCATCGATGTGGTCGGCGGCTAGCGCCGGATAGCGCGTCTGCTATCCAACTCAAAGTCCTCCTGGTAGTGTTGCTGCAGCCAGCCGCTAATACACCGATCCCACCTACAGCTTTCTTCTTTGCAGTCTCCATTGTTCATTAAACAAATTGCAAAAGATTCACCAACACAGATGTCCAGAATACTGTGGAATTTTGCGATGAAAACAGAGCTGTTTGTATTGGGATACAATGTGTCCGAATACTTCCGCTTCAACCATCGACGTCACGCGCAAACGTCATCATACATAGACGTTTTCAACCGGAAGTTTCCCGGGAAATTTAGAATTGCACTTTATAAGTTAACCCGACCGTATTGGCATGTGTTGCAATGTTAAGATTTCATCATTGATATGTAAACTATCAGACTGCGTGGTCGGTAGTAGTGGGTTTTAGTAGGCCTTTAATACTTACTAAAGTGCAGTGGTGTGTCGTCAGGTCCAGCGAGGCCTTCTCTGATGGCCTAACATAACCAGAAATCATCATCATAGAGTCTTTATCCAATCAGAATTCAGCTAGCTTATGCTGTACCAAATCTGACGGTGGTCTTCAGAATCAACAATGCGGGCGTCCGTGCACTGTCAGTGAACGGACACAAACATTCGACAGACCGTTGCGATAGCCAATCAGATCGAGTTGTTGTCATTAAGGCCTTCTAGATGGCCTAGGGCAGATATATGTTGTGATGTTATGAGCTAGGTAACATACGAACTCCATTACCCAGCATGCCGCAGTAGTGAAGAGTTGTTGAATGTAGACATGCCGGCAGCTGGATGTTTTTGTCGAGCATGCTGTACAGCAGGGGTCACCAACCTTTTTGAAACCAAGAGCTACTTCTTGGGTACTGATTAATGCGAAGGGCTACCAGTTTGATACACACTTAAATAAATTGCCAGAAATAGCCAATTTGCTCAATTTTCCTTTAATTCTATGTTATTATTAATAATTAATGATATTTACACTTAATTGAACGGTTTAAAAGAGGAGAAAATACGAAAAAAATGACAATTAAATTTTGAAACATAGTTTATCTTCAATTTCGACTCTCTAAAATTCAAAATTCAACCGGAAAAAAGAAGAGAAAAACTAGCTAACTCGAATCTTTTTGAAAAAAATTAAAAAATTATTTATGGAACATCATTACTAATTGTTCCTGATTAAGATAAATTTTAGAATTTTGATAACATGTTTTAAATAGGTTAAAATCCAATCTGCACTTTGTTAGAATTAATAACTAATTGGACCAAGCTATATTTCTAACAAAGACAAATCATTATTTCTTCTAGATTTTCCAGAACAAACATTTTAAAAGAAATTCAAAATACTTTGAAATAAGATTTAAATTTGATGCCACAGATTTTCTAGATTTGCCAGAATAATTTTTTTGAATTTTAATCATAATAGGTTTGAAGAAATATTTCACAAATATTCTTTGTCGAAAAAACAGAAGCTAAAATGAAGAATCAAATTAAAATTTATTTATTATTCTTTACAATAAAAAAAATAAATTTACTTGAACATTGATTTAAATTGTCAGGAAAGAAGAGGAAGGAATTTAAAAGGTAAAAAGGTATATGTGTTTAAAAATCCTAAAATCATTTTTAAGGTTGGATTTTTTTCTCTAAAATTGTCTTTCTGAAAGTTATAAGAAGCAAAGTAAAAAAATTAATGAATTTATTTAAACAAGTGAAGACCAAGTCTTTAAAATATTTTCTTGGATTTTCAAATTCTATTTGAGTTTTGTCTCTCTTAGAATTAAAAATGTCGGGCAAAGTGAGACCAGCTTGCTAGTAAATAAATAAAATTTAAAAAATAGAGGCAGCTCACTGGTAAGTGCTGCTATTTGAGCTATTTTTAGAACAGGCCAGCGGGCTACTCATCTGGTCCTTACGGGCTACCTGGTGCCCGCGGGCACCGCGTTGGTGACCCCTGCTGTGGAGTAAACTTTTAAGAAGTCAGCCAACACGCTTCGTATGATTAGACAAGACAACACATATATTTGCAAGGCCATTTTCAAGAAGGATATTTAAAGAGAAACTACATCTTGTGAGACGATGTCGGCCAACCCCGGAAGCTAGCTCAGCTGTCCCGGCAATGAAATGTGACTTCAGACATTTTATTTCTATATTGTTTCACGTTTATTATGTTTTTTGCAATTTTAATTCTGACAGTACCACATAATATATGTGTTGATTGCTGATGCGGGTTAATTGATTTTTAAATGCGCCAGAAAAAAACCCGTTTTGTACAATGCCCAGCGGTGCGTAAATGTGTTCCTGTATAGTATTTCTCCAGCAACGGTCATGTGGTGACATAAATGATGGTATTTTGAGGGGTGATCATTGAAGATGGATAACACTGAAGGCCTAGGTGGGAAACGCACTTGGGAAAGTGGCACCTCAACTTCCGCGCTCAGTTCGTTCCAGTGAGTAACGATGTTGAAAAAGCGGCTATTCCTCGTAATGCTATCTCCGACAATCGGTGTTGTGGTGGAGCAGATTGAAACTTTTCAAGCGATGGTTACTATCACACGAGGCTGGGCAGCAGAGGGATTGGAGACACCGACAGTTCGTAGGGCGGCTAGGGATGGGAATTTATATGATATTTTTCGGTTGCTATTCCACTTTCGATTCGGTTCTTTGTTCTCTTATCGATTCTTATTTGGGGGAAAAAAGAGAACAAACGAGGGGATTAGCATCAGCTTTGTTTTGTTTAGAAGTAACAGTTAGGTCTTAATAGGCACAGAGCAGAAAGAAAAAATTACATTTTTAAAAATAAAAACAAGAAATGAATATTCGTCCGTAGAATTGAATCCAAAATAAAACCATATGTGGATAATACGCAATGTTTACTAAAATTGTCAAAACCTTTAAGAATCGGTGTTATTTCTCCAGCAAATATATAATAGGAATGACTGGTTAGAAGAAAACATTACATTTTTGTCTCACTACAATTGGACGTTCACCTACCGGAAATCAGGAGCATCTACTCTTGCAAATGACCGCAAACTTAATCACTGCTTGGTGACATTTGTCAATCCTGACCTGAGTCATTGTACTCTTCCCTGCCACGTGAACTGGAGCTAGTACCCCTAGCTTTGCAGCCAATCAGAATCTGTCTCTCGTCATGCTCATCTAAATGCGAAGGCATCCATTTAAAGGCCTACTGAAATGATTTTTTTTTTATTTAAACGGGAATAGCAGATCCATTCTATGTGTCATACTTGATCATTTCGCGATACTGCCATATTTTTGATGAAAGGATTTAGTAGAGAAAATCGACGATAAAGTTCGCAACTTTTGCTCGCTGATTAAAAAAAAAGCCTTGCCTGTACCGGAAGTAGCGTGACGTCACAGGAGCTAGTATTCCTCACAATTCCCCATTGTTTACAATGGAGCGAGAGAGATTCGGACCGAGAAAGTGATGATTACCCCATTAATTTGAGCGAGGATGAAAGATTCGTAGATGAGGAACGTTACAGTGAAGGACTTGAGAGGCAGTGATGGACGTATCTTTTTTTGTTCTGACCGTAACTTAGGTACAAGCTGGCTCATTGGATTCCACACTCTCCTTTTTCTATTGTGGATCACGGATTTGTATTTTAAACCACCTCGGATACTATATCCTCTTGAAAATGAGAGTCGAGAACGCGAAATGGACATTCAGTGCCTTTTATCTCCACGACAATACATCGGCGAAATGCTTTAGCTACGAGCTAACGTGATAGCATCGTGCTTTAACTGCAAATAGAAACAAAAAAAAATAAACCCCTGACTGGAAGGATAGATAGAAAATCAACAATACTATTAAACCGTGGACATGTAAATACACGGTTAATGCTTTCCAGGCTGGCGAAGGTTAACAATGCTGTGCTAACGACGCCATTGAAGCTAACTTAGCAACCGGACCGCACAGAGCTATGCTAAAAACATTAGCTCTCCATCTACGCCAGCCAGCCCTCATCTGCTCATCAACACCCGTGCTCACCTGCGTTCCAGCGATCGGCAGAAGGACGAAGGACTTCACCCGATGCGTTTGGCGGCCCGGAGACGTAGGAAGTCAAGGTGAGGTCGGCGGCTAGCACGGCTAGCGCGGCTAGCGCTCCAACAAAGTCCTCCTGGTTGTGTTGCTGTAGTCCGCTGCTAATACACCGATCCCACCTACAACTGTCTTCTTTG
Organism: Entelurus aequoreus; assembly: GCF_033978785.1. Taxonomy (NCBI): domain Eukaryota; kingdom Metazoa; phylum Chordata; class Actinopteri; order Syngnathiformes; family Syngnathidae; genus Entelurus; species Entelurus aequoreus. The sequence goes on along the minus strand of NC_084749.1, from coordinate 16,753,409 downwards.
CAGCCTTCATTGTTCATTAAACAAATTGCAAAAGATGTCCAGAATACTGTGGAATTATGAAATGAAAACAGAGCTTTTTGTATAGGATTCTACGGGGTACTATAACTTCCGTTACTCTGACTTCGTCACGCGCATACGTCATCATACCGCGACGTTTCAGCCGGATATTTCCCGGGAAATTTTAAATGTCACTTTATAAGTTAACCCGGCCGTATTGGCATGCGTTGCAATGTTAAGATTTCATCATTGATATATAAACTATCAGACTGCGTGGTCGGTAGTAGTGGGTTTCAGTAGGCCTTTAAATTTAACAGGTATTAGCAGCTTTAATAATTAGGCAAATGGCACTAACATGATGAGTACTCTGTATTTACAGCAGATGACGTGCTAGCGCGAGTGCGGCTGGGATGAAATTGCAGTGGTTTAAAAATGCGACAATCATTTATAGGTATTGATAACTGTGTGTTCAAATGTTTCAGCATCTCAGTGCTTTTGATGAAATAACAACTTTAAAAATATTTTTAAAAAATGTTAAGGTTTCGGAAAAATTGGCAAGCGATTCCAAGAAATTGATACACTGGGAGCCAAACATATTTTTGTTACTCATTATCCCAACTATACTAGCTAATTCTTTTCAACAGTTTATACAAAATCAGCACTTTACTCGTGTCCCTGGGATTTCGGTCAGTCCCCTTACCCTAAGACAGTGGTCCTCAAACTTTTTTCACCAAGTACCCTCTAAGAAATACTTAGCTCTCCAAGTACCACCATAATGACCAACATTAATATACAGTAGCGTAGTAGGCCTAAGTACTCATTAAGAACAAAGGAGAGGTTTTATTTAACATTGGCCACTGTAACATTACACACAGTTTGAACAGTAACACTGTGTTTGAATATAGGGAAATAAAACACTCTACTTTAATCAAGCAAGTCTTTGGTGTACCACTCGATGGAGCCCAAGCTCTCCAAGTACCACCATAATCACCAACATTAATATACAGTAGCGTAGTAGGTTTGTTTACATGTACAACTTTCTCTGATGCTGCCACAGAAAGAAGTGTTTTATGCCACTCCTTCTTTTTCTCATTTTGTCCACCAAACGTTTTATGCCGTGCATGAATGCAAAAAGGTGAGCTTTGTTGATGTTGTTGACTTGTGTGGAGTGCTAATCAGGCATATTTGGTCACTGCATGACTACAAGCTAATCAATGCTAACATGCTATTTAAGCTAGCTGTATGTACATATTACATCATTATGCCTCATTTGTAGGTATATTTGAGCTCATTTAATTCCCAGTGGTTCTCAAACTTTTTTCACCAAGAACTCACCAAGAAAATACTTAACTCTCCAAGTACCACCATAATGACCAACATTAATATACAGTAGCGTAGTAGGCCTAAGTGTTCATTAAAAACAAGGGAGAGGTTTTATTTAACAAGCATATTTAACATTATTGGCCACTGTAACATTACACACAGTTTGAACAGTAACACTGTGTTTGAAAATAGGGAAATAAAACACTGTATTTTAATCAAGTGAGTCTTTGGCATATATATATATATATTTATATATAATATATATATATATATATATATATATATATATATATATATATATATATATATATATATATATATATATATATATATATATATATAATGTATATATAACGTGTGTGTGTGTCTGTGTGTGTGTGTGTATATATATATTAGGGCTGCAACTAACGATTAATTTGATAATCGATTAATCTGTCGATTTTTACTTCGATTAATAATCGAATAAAAGAGACAAACCTTTCCAGTATTTTATTGAAAAAAAACAGCATACTGGCACCATACTTATTTTGATTATTGTTTATCAGCTGTTTGTACATGTTGCAGTTTATAAAGGTTTATAAAAAAATTAATACAAATAAAATAATTAAAAAATAAAAATTGCCTCTGCGCATAGCATAGATCCAACGAATCGACTAAATTAATCGCCAACTATTTTTATAATCGATTTTAATCGATTTTAATCGATTTAATCGATTAGTTGTTGCAGCCCTAATATATATATATATATATATGTATGTATGTATGTATGTATATGTATATATATGTATATATATATATTTATATATATATATATATATATGTATATATATATTTATATATATATATATGTATATGTATATATATATATATATATATATATATATATATATATATATATATATATATATATATATATATGTATATATGTATGTACCTGTATATATATATATTTATATATATATATCCATCCATCCATTTTCTACCGCTTAATCCCTTCGGGGTCGCGGGGGGCGCTGGAGCCTATCTCAGCTACAATCGGGCGGAAGGCGGGGTACACCCTGGACAAGTCGCCACCTCATCGCAGGGCCAACACAGATAGACAGACAACATTCACACTCACATTCACACACTAGGGACAATTTTAGTGCTGCCAATCAACCTATCCCCAGGTGCATGTCTTTGGAGGTGGGGGGAAGCCGGAGTATATATATATATATATATATATATATATATATATATATATACATATATATATATCACACAGTCCACTGGAAGTTGTATCATGTACATCCTCTCCATTCCATGAGAAGACCAAAAGTTAGTTCACTCATATATTTTTCCGTGTATTTAAAGACATTTCGACTATGACAGGGTTAAAATGTGCTAATTTATTTCTAAAATACTATATATTTTTTTTTAAATCCTTGTACAGTGCTTTAATGTACACAGTGTATTTCTGACCTCTCAAAAATCATTGTCGTCTCAAAGACTGAATTAAAATCGTGCTCTCTCCACTGTTGTTGTAAAGCTTTGGGCCGAAAACCGCATAGTGTGTACAATTTTAAACTAAATTATTGTGGAAACGCATTGCAGCCTAACAGTCCAAATCTGCTTATTTAGGTTTTTTTTGGGTCTGACAAAGTGCACATAGTGGAGGAAAAAAAAAAAAAAAAAAGAAGTTCCGCCTGCCAGGGTGTGGATGTGAAACATATCATTGGAGAACAAACTATCAAACTATGGAAAAAGTAGAGTAAAACTATAATCAGACTCATCAATGGACTTTTTATTATGTTTTTTCCAATTCTATAACGTAGAGTAGCGCAGAAGAGTCTCTAAAAATGTCATTAAACTAAATCACCTGTTAAATTTGCATTACTTTTTTTAGATGTGCAGTAAAGAGTAGGTTTCTCATTGCAGGACCAGTTAAGTGTAATAAACTCAAGAACATAAATGTACACTTTTTTTTATGTTTCTGCCAATACAAAATGGTAACACAAGCGGTTGCATATTTGACTTATTTATACCCTGACCACTAGCAAGCGTCTTGCATGGCGGGAAGGGAAGACGTTGTATTTATTGACCTGCAGCATGAACTCCATCGTCTCCTTTGCGCGTTCGCTATCTCGCACCCTCCGCCACCAGTATCTCTCCATTGCAGCCCGGGGCTCCTTCTACTCGTCCTCCGCCGCGCTGATTGGACTTTTCATTAGTCAACTCCCTGAGGCTCAGCATGACCTCCTCTGGGTCATCGCCTACTGATTATTCTAGCCTTTTTTTTCTTCTCTCCCTCATTTTTCCTCATCTCCATCAAGTCCTGCAAGAGGAGATGTCATGACACTGATGTGAGGTATCCAATTAGGTTGATGGGTCGCCATACTGTTGTGCTTTCATCAATATACAGTCGGTCCTCGTTGACGGGGGGCCGATTTGGTTCCGAGCCATGAAAAACTTTGAACTGGGCGTCCGTGTGTTTAAACCACGGCTGTAAGTTGTTCTACAAAAAGTTGGTCAACTTCACAGTTGCAGCTACGACAATTGGACGTGTTGTTAGCATTGCTTGACCCGCGTTGTCATGCCACACCGCCCACGCCAAATGCCGACCATGTGGTGCCAGATGATGTCCAAGGTGCAGTGCATCAACAGAGTTCATTTAACACTTGTTAGCATTAATTAGTGCGTCAGTACTCGTTTGTCTAGTGCGGGGGTCGGCAACCTTTAGCGCCGCCCTAGTGGCTCTCTGGAGCTTTTTCAAAAATGTATGAAAATGGAAAAATTAAATATTTTTTGTTTTAACCTCTTAAGACCCAAGCTGTTTGTTTACATGCTTTTTTTTATTTTGCTCTGCTAGTTGGGCTTATTGGACCCTAATTAGAATAAAAACTAAAAATCATCTTTTAATATGATGCACTTAGTCCAGGGGTGTCCAAAGTGCTGTTTGTGTAGGTCATTTTTTAACGGCCCCACGGCCCATTTTAAAATACGATTAAAAAAAAACAAAGAAAAACATAAAAAGTGGTATAAAAAGACCAAACAGGTGAAATGTAACAAGAAAATGTTGCAATGTTCACTCTAATAACACAAAACTGCCATGCAGGCTGTTTCTTTCTTTAAAAAATAATAATGAATCAAAATCAATGTTATTATGAATTATTGACCTATCCAAGGCTCCAATTACGTCACATTAAATATTGCACTTTGAGATATTTTTGGGGGAAAATGTTGCATATTTTGTGTTTGCCATATAAAAAATTGAGCTGTTTTTTTTCTTTTTTTTAAAGAAGGGCCTAAAACAAACAAACAAAAAACATAAACAACAATACAACGTATAATTGACGGATGGATCTGAAGTTGATCTCAAGATTATTGTGTTAAAAGTAAACAGTAAAAAAAAATGTATAATTTATTTTTTAACACTTTAATGAGTAGAACCCTTTTGGTTCCCCAATAATTTTTGTGTGATTTGTTTTTAAGATTAAAGATTAAAGTACCAATGATTGTCACACACACACACTAGATGTGGTGAAATTTGTCCTCTGCATTTGACCCAGCAGCGGCGCCGCGCCCGGGAATCATTTTGGTGATTTAACCCCCAACTCCAACCCTTGATGCTGAGTGCCAAGCAGGGAGGGAAACGGGTCCCATTTTTATAGTCTTTGGTATGACTCGGCTGGGATTTGAACTCCAACCTACCGATCTCAGGGCGGACACTCTAAAAGTGACATCGCTCAAAAAATAATAATGAATTAAAATCAATGGTGTTATGAGTTATTGACCTTTTTAAGGCTCTAATTAGTATATAATCTGAAATATTATTGACATTTTATTAAAATTTTATTGGGTGAAAATAATGCATATTTTGTGTTTTTTCCATAAAAAAACAGGGTTTTCTTTGACAAAAAGAGCATACGACTTAAATCTTTAAAAACGTTATATTGACAGATAGACCTAATGTTGATCTAGGGATTTAAAACTTGAATAATAATACAAATAATAATACTGAATAATGACACATTTTTAATATTTTTTTTACCAAAACCCTTTGGGATCTCTGGGATCAAGCCTGAGTGGAGGCCTAAATGTATATTTTTTATACATGTATTGGTTTTTAAAATAAAAAAATATCAAAATGGCCCCCGCTTGCTTTGATTTTTCAGTGTGTGGCCCTCAGTGGAAAAATTTTGGACACCCCTGACTTAGTCCATAAGTACACAAACGTGTACTTCATGTGTAGTGACATGCAAATTTTTATTTTTACACTTTTTTTCCAAATTCCATTGTATGTTATATTCTTCTGACACCACCAGATGGCAGTTTAAGTGTCCATATGTCGGCATAAGACCCCAATTCAGTAATGTACACAATTTTGGAAATAAGAGCTAAAAGGTGCTGTCCGCGCATGTGGCCACTAAGGCCTTTAAATGGTTTCTGTAGGAGGACAAACATGACACAAACCTTCCTAATTGTTAGAAAGCCAACTGTTTAATATGTTTGTGTTCATGCTTTACTAATGAGAGTATTTGGCGAGGGGCATTTTGTCCTACTAATTTGGGCAGTCCTTGAACTCACCGTAGTTTGTTTACATGTAGAACTTCTCCGACGCTGCCACAGAAAAATTTTAAGTACCAATGATTGTCACTCTGCATTTGACCCATCCCCTTGTTCACCCCCCTGGGAGGTGAGGGGAGCAGTGGCCACGCCCGGGAATAATATTTGGTGAATTAACCCCCAATTCCAACCCTTGATGCTGAGTGCCAAGCAGGGAGTTAATGGGTCCCATTTTTATAGTCTTTGGTATGACTCGGCCAGAGTTTGAACTCACAACCTACCGATCTCAGGGTAGACACTCTAACCACTAGGCCACTGAGTAAGTGTTTTATGCCAGTTCTTCTTTCTCATTTTGTCCACCAAACGTTTTATGCTGTGCGTGAATGCACAAAGATGAGCTTTGTTGATATTATTGACTTGTGTGGAGTGCTACTCAGGCATTTTTGGTCAATACATGACCGCAAGCTAATCGATGCTAACATGCTATTTAGGCCAGCTGTATGTAGGGCTGGGCGATATGGCCTTTTATTAATATCTCAATATTTTTAGGTCATGTCACGATACACGATATACATCTCGATATTTTGCCTTAGCCTTGAATGAACACTTGATGCATATAATCACAGCAGTATGATGATTCTGTGTGTCTACATTAAAACATTCTTGTTCATACTGCATTAATATATGCTCATTTTAAACTTTCATGCAGAGAGGGAAATCACAACTAAGTCAATTGAGCAAAAGTGTATTTATTAAACAGTTATTAAGCAGTGGCACAAACATTCATGTTATTTCCAAACAGAAAGTGCAAGATTGTCAGAGACATTTTAAAACAAGCTATGAGTGCACTTTTGTGCATGATGTCACTAAGATGACATATCAAAACCACACTAAATTAAAGTGCACTTTTTGTACAGAACGCCACTACAATAGTTTAAAACAAATAGAGTGCACTTGTATGCATGATGTCACACAAGATATTTCAATAACTGTCAAATAAAAATGAGCTGCATAATAGGAAATCAAATAGTGTATGTCCTTCGCTATGTGGTAGGTTCCTGCGGACGTTATCTCCTTCTGTTGTTGACTATTTTTTTCATACGGTATTGATCTGGAAATGGTTGCTTGGGCATTTTGTTGGTGTGGCACCGGCCGAGATGTTAACATGCGGAGTTTCAAGCACTCTTCATTCTCTAGCGGGTGACTTTTCAAATGGTGCTACAAATTAGCATTAATGCTACATTTTGTAGCAACGCTTTTGCCGCAGACTTGAAATACTATGGTTGTCTGTTCAACATCTTCCCACTTGAAGCCAAAACCACCGCCAGACGACGGACCCCCTGCTGTTTTTCTCGGGAATTAATTCTTCTTTCATTTGTTATCACACCGCTAGCATCACAGCTAACTTTACCATGTCGCTACCTGTCTTCTCCGCGAGGGCGTATGACGTTGCGACAGTATGACGTATGTAAGAAGGTGCGCTCAGTGTTCAAAAACAAGAATAAAAAATACAAAAATTAGGGGTATTTTATTTGAACTAAGCAAAATTATCTGCCAATAGAACAAGAAAATTTGGCTTGTCAAGACTTTCCAAAACAAGTAAAATTAGCTAACCTCAATGAACCCAAAAATACCTTAAAATAGGGCTGTGAATCTTTGAATGTCCCACGATTCGATTCAATATTGATTCTTGGGGTCACGATTCGATTCAAAATCTTTTTTTTTTTTCAATTCAACACGATTCTGGATTCAAAAACAATTTTTTTCCCGATTCAAAAGGATTCTCTATTCATTCAATGCATAGGATTTCAGCAGGATCTACCCCAGTCTGCTGACATGCAAGCAGAGTAGTAGATTTTTGTAAAAGGACAATGTTTTATCAACTGATTGCAATAATGTACATTTTTTTGAACTTTTAAATGTACCAAAAATATGACTTATTTTATCTTTGTGAAAATATTGGACACAGTGTGTTGTCAAGCTTATGAGATGCGATGCAAGTGTAAGCCACTGTGACACTATTGTTCTTTTTTTTATTTTTTATAAATGTCTAATGATAATGTCAATGAGGGATTTTTAATCACTGCTATGTTGAAATTGTAACTAATATTGATAATGTTGTTGATAATATTCATTTTTGTTTCACTACTTTTGGTTTGTTCTGTGTCGTGTTTGTGTCTCCTCTCAATTGCTCTGTTTATTGCAGTTCTGAGTGTTGCTGGGTCGGGTTTGGTTTTGGAATTGGATTGCATTGTTATGGTATTGCTGTGTATTGTTTTGTTAGATTGATTAATTAAAAAAATTAAAAATTAAAATAAAAAAATAAAAATCGATTTTTTAATGAGAATCGATTCTGAATCGCACAACGTGAGAATCGTGATTCAAATCGATTTTTTTCCCACACCCCTACCTTTAAAATAAGTATATTTTCACTAATAACAACTGTACTACTATATGAGTACGTATTTTCTATTGTTTCATTGAAAATAAAACAGCAAAGTCCATTTGTCTGTCGTCTGTTTTAAATTGAGACACAATTGTGTCAAAGTCATGATTTTTTTTTCATGCTCGAAATAAGAAATTATTACTTTTAAAAAAGTAGTTTTATACTTGCGAGTGTTGATGACACAGCTTTGCAACAGTTGATATTCGAGTTTCAAGCATGTTTTACTCAATATAGGTCATCAAATCTCAGCAACAAGCGGTTATATCTTACTGAGATCATTTAGGACCAAAACCCTTAAAACAAGTAAAACACTCTAACATAAAATCTGCTTAGTGAGAAGAATGATCTTATCAGACAGAAAATAAGCAAATATCACCCTTATTTGAGATATTTATCTTACTTACACTACCGTTCAAAAGTTTGGGGTCACATTGAAATGTCCTTATTTTTGAAGGAAAAGCACTGTACTTTTCAATGAAGATAACTTTAAACTAGTCGTAACTTTAAAGAAATACACTCTATACATTGCTAATGTGGTAAATGACTATTCTAGCTGCAAATGTCTGGTTTTTGGTGCAATATCTACATAGGTGTATAGAGGCCCATTTCCAGCAACTATCACTCCAGTGTTCTAATGGTACAATGTGTTTGCTCATTGGCTCAGAAGGCTAATTGAGGATTAGAAAACCCTTGTGCAATCATGTTCACACATCTGAAAAAACACTATAGCTCGTTACAGAAGCTACAAAACTGACCTTCCTTTGAGCAGATTGAGTTTCTGGAGCATCACATTTGTGGGGTCAATTAAACGCTCAAAATGGCCAGAAAAAAAGGAACTTTCATCTGAAAGTCGACAGTCTATTCTTGTTCTTAGAAATGAAGGCTATTCCACAAAATTGTTTGGGTGACCCCAAACTTTTGGACTGTAGTGTAGATTTCAGTTGTAATGCCCGCAGCTAAAAGCAACTGCGTGAGGACGTATACTCGAATATCACGATATAGACAAACCCGCGATATATCGAGTACATTCGATATATCGCCCAGCCCTAGGCATAACCATACTGGATCTTAGCTATCATTTGCCTTTGGGGCATCCACAGTAGTCCAAAAACCACCAATTTTTGTAACCATGCCACAGACCGCCTGCACTTATTTCCCCTATAGGACCGTGCACGTGTGTGTGTGTGAAGGTATTTATGTGTTCGCCATCCGACTAACCATGACCTTGTCGGGCCCCACCTCCCATCGGCCCCAACACATACTATCTGTGTCTGTCCCCCCCCCCCCCCCCCCCCCACCTCCAAACTCTGGCACGCTCCAAAAGCTGGAACAGATTAGTCCCCTGTGTGCTTGTTCTGACTCTGATTGCCGCTACATCCAGATAGGCTTTCAAGTGGCCTCCTGTGTGTGCAGTGCCCCATGGGATAGGGCCCCGGCACACTACACATGGGGACTATTACCCCAAGCCGGCAGAGGCCCGCTCGCTGCGAGTCGCGCCTCCAGATTGGGCCCGGCGTGGTCCTCATCCTCTCTACAAAGCTCTAAACACCCATTTCCAGGCCCAATCATTACAGTTAATCACAGTGATAGTTCTATCCATGGCCTCTTTCGGCAGTGGAGTGGTCATTGTGCTATAGATGTACACTGACAAGCATCGCTGCAAATGGATGAGGCTGCACTCTGCACTAGAACTCAGTCAAATGTCCAATGGCCACGTCAAGACTTTACCTCACTCGCATAAAACACTTAAGGCTTTGTTTCCGTAACGGTGAAGTCCGATGCCGAGCGGAAATTTTTGAAAGCAACCATACAATAAATGATGTTTTATAGACGAAAAAAAAACCCCATGGGATTAGAAATAGACAATGACGAAGAATTCAACAATAGGTTTTTTTTTTTCTTTTTTTGTCAGCACCGATCCAGACACAAAAGTTGAGTGACAGGAAGTGGAGACAAAGGCTTGAACGCTGAAATAAAAGCACGTGGAATGTGATTTTGTGTGGCCCTGCTCTGTTTATCAGCGGGTGAAGGTAGAAAAAAATATTGTTGTCAAAAATGAGCGGTGTACACTGCAAAAAGTCAGTGTTCAAAAACAAGAAAAAAAAATAAAAAATTTAGGGGTATTTTACTTGACCTAAGGAAAATTATCTGCCTATAGAACAGACCTGGGCATTCTGCGGCCCGCGGGCCGCATCCGGCCCTTTGTGCGTCCCTGTCCGGCCCGCGTGAGGCCAATTATAAATTACAAAATAAATTTTAAAAAGTATCTATGTCGAGTGTGCAATACAACGGTGCTGCTTTTGTTTTGAAAATCGTTATTTGTATTACTTCCGTGTGGACGTATGCGTGATTGTGAGTGAATGTGAACAACTGCAATTACAAAATAAAGTTGAAAAAACATCTCCGGTAATTTCCGGACTATAAGCCGCACCTGACTATAAGCCGCACCAGCTAAATTTAGGGGAAAATACAGATTGCTCCATATATAAGCCGCACCCGACTGTAAGCCGCAGGGTTTTGATGTGTAATTAGCGTAGTATATAGGGGTTCCTGCTACCACGGAGGGGATTGTCGGGACAGAGATGACTGTTTGGGAACGCAAAGCGTCCCATTTATTAACAATAAATCTTTCAATCATTCAATCAAACTTTCACATCTTTGACATGGCGAACAGCATTCGTGCAGAGTACAAATAGTACAACGGTGCAAAGTAATACAAAGTGCTCGCCTGTACGTTATCAAAATAACCAGCCTACCGGTATATGAAAAGTCAGTCTTTAATCATTGTGTCATCGTCTTCCTCCTGCGTACTAAAACCACCGAAATCCTGTTCGTCGGTGTCAGAGAAGAACAGGCCGTAAATAAGCCGCACCCTTGTATAAGCCGCGAGGACCAGAATGAGGGGAAAAAGTAGCGGCTTATAGTCCGGAAATTACGGTATGTCCTGCGCGCAATACAACTGTGCTGCTTTTATTTTGAAAAGTATTATTTATGGGCGTGTGTCCGTGTGTAACCTGCGAGTGAAGGTGCACATGCAGCGACAAGTGATGCACGGTTTACACCCGAGACGCCAAAAAGAGAAAAGTTGATGAGGAATGGCGTGTTTTCAACAACACATGAACTGCAAAGCAACGTCCCCTCACCTAAGGTGCGTGCCTGCGCAATTGCGCACTGCTCAAGCGTCCGCTGCGCGCAGCAAGTATATGCCGCGCACCAAATCAAATCCCATCTGAATTATAAACAAAATAAACATATTTATTCTATGTAATTTTGCAATGCAACTCCGAGTGACAGTGACAACAAGCGGCCCTAACGGTGTTCGTCAACACCGCTCAATTGAACACCGTTCAATTATTGTAACGTCTATCGAGATGCTTCGAGGACAGGAATTATATCGATCACTTTATTGAACAAAACTGTTTATATTCGGACATAACCACACCAAAAACATGAGTAAAACAATTCTATCTCGAAAAACTAGTCATTTTCTGCCGTACAAACCAGGCCAAAACCAACTTGTCATCTGTCACCAACACGCATACCACTCACTGGTGCGTTTAAGGCCACACAAAAAGTCGGACAACTCAAACACCACACAAAGTTACACTATGACTCCTCAGTCATACGTGTGCTTATTTTACTGTCATTTATTATTAATGTTAATTTATATATATTAGTCATGGAATGCTGTTACACACACTATGTTGAAGTATTACTATTATTATTATTATTATTATTATTTATCTTACGGTATATATCAAAAATAATATTGAGCAAAATTTTATTGAAATATTGTCGATGTGGCCCTCCAGCAGTGCTCGGGTAGCTCATGCGGCCCCCGGTAAAAATTAATTGCCCACCCCTGCTATAGAACAAGAAAATTTGGCTTGTCAACACTTTCCAAAACGAGTAAAATTAAAGCTGCAAGCAGCGTTGGTCGGGTCCGCATTTTGGCTGGTGCTAGTCCTAGGTGTCCCAATACTTTTGTCCAGTGGTAGTCCTGAGTGAGACCTACATAGAGGTTTTTGTTTCGTGTCTCTACGATATTCGTACTGGGAGTTAGAGGAAGTTGTGTCTGTGTTTTTTTCCTAGGTGTTGCGGCACAGTGGTTGTTTTCTTTGAAGGCGCGTAAAATCACAGCAGCGGAGCAACTTTAGTGGTCCTGATTCCATTTCACATTGTCATTATAGGGTCTTGTGTGTAGAATTTTGAGGACAAAAAAGAAACAATTCCATTTCACATTGTCATTATATGGTCTTGTGTGTAGAATTTTGAGGACAAAAAAGAAATAATTCCATTTCACATTGTCATTATAGGGTCTTGTGTGTAGAATTTTGAGGACAAAAAAGAAACAATTCCATTTCACATTGTCATTATAAGGTCTTGTGTGTAGAATTTTGAGGACAAAAAAGAAACAATTCCATTTCACATTGTCATTATAAGGGTCTTGTGTGTAGAATTTTGAGGACAAAAAAGAAACAATTCCATTTCACATTGTCATTATAGGGTCTTGTGTGTAGAATTTTGAGGACAAAAAAGAAACAATTCCATTTCACATTGTCATTATAGGGTCTTGTGTGTAGAATTTTGAGGACAAAAAAGAAACAATTCCATTTCACATTGTCATTATAGGGTCTTGTGTGTAGAATTTTGAGGACAAAAAAGAAACAATTCCATTTCACATTGTCATTATAAGGGTCTTGTGTGTAGAATTTTGAGGACAAAAAAGAAACAATTCCATTTCACATTGTCATTATAGGGTCTTGTGTGTTGAATTTTGAGGACAAAAAAGAAACAATTCCATTTCACATTGTCATTATAGGGTCTTGTGTGTTGAATTTTGAGGACAAAAAAGAAACAATTCCATTTCACATTGTCATTATAGGGTCTTGTGTGTAGAATTTTGAGGACAAAAAAGAAACAATTCCATTTCACATTGTCATTATAGGGTCTTGTGTGTAGAATTTTGAGGACAAAAAAGAAACAATTCCATTTCACATTGTCATTATAGGGTCTTGCGTGTAGAATTTTGAGGACAAAAAAGAAACAATTCCATTTCACGTTGTCATTATAGGGTCTTGTGTGTAGAATTTTGAGGACAAAAAAGAAATAATTCCATTTCACGTTGTCATTATAGGGTCTTGTGTGTAGAATTTTGAGGACAAAAAAGAAACAATTCCATTTCACATTGTCATTATAGGGTCTTGTGTGTAGAATTTTGAGGACAAAAAAGAAACAATTCCATTTCACATTGTCATTATAGGGTCTTGTGTGTAGAATTTTGAGGACAAAAAGAAACAATTCCATTTCACATTGTCATTATAGGGTCTTGTGTGTAGAATTTTGAGGACAAAAAAGAAACAATTCCATTTCACATTGTCATTATAGGGTCTTGTGTGTAGAATTTTGAGGACAAAAAAGAAATAATTCCATTTCACGTTGTCATTATAGGGTCTTGTGTGTAGAATTTTGAGGACAAAAAAGAAATAATTCCATTTCACATTGTCATTATAGGGTCTTGTGTGTAGAATTTTGAGGACAAAAAAGAAACAATTCCATTTCACGTTGTCATTATAGGGTCTTGTGTGTAGAATTTTGAGGACAAAAAAGAAACAATTCCATTTCACATTGTCATTATAGGGTCTTGTGTGTAGAATTTTGAGGACAAAAAAGAAACAATTCCATTTCACGTTGTCATTATAGGGTCTTGTGTGTAGAATTTTGAGGACAAAAAAAGAAACAATTCCATTTCACATTGTCATCATAGGGTCTTGTGTGTAGAATTTTGAGGACAAAAAAGAAATAATTCCATTTCACATTGTCATTATAGGGTCTTGTGTGTAGAATTTTGAGGACAAAAAAGAAACAATTCCATTTCACATTGTCATTATAGGGTCTTGTGTGTAGAATTTTGAGGACAAAAAAGAAATAATTCCATTTCACGTTGTCATTAACAGCAGCGGAGCAGCATCAGAGCAGTGGTTCTTTGAAGGCTCGTAAAATCAAAACGGTTGCACGAATCTAAACGCAGTCGTCAACTTTTAATCAGAAGGGTTCAATGTCTCTCCTGTAGTAGTTTGAAGCCGAAACGACAAACGCGCTCAGAGGAGATAATGTTTGATGTTTGGTGACCGAAAATTTTTGTTTTGAAGGAGGGATTGCAAACTTCCTGTTGATTTTTGCTGAAGGATGTCAATCTATGAAATGTAGGTCTACATAGAGGTATTTTTTTCATGTCTCTAAGATGTTCCTACCGGAAGTTACAATCAGTTTTGTCTGAGTTTTCCTCTGAGAAGCAGTTTTGTCTCTGTTTTATTCAAAAATTGCGCTAGAGCGCAATTTTGAGTTTTGGGGTTCGTTTTTTTTTTTTAGATCACAATTTCCACCAGTCCCGATGTGTGTGAGAAGTTTGGTGAGTTTTGAAGTATTTTAAGGGGGTCAAATTACAGCTCAAAGAGGCAAAAATTAGTGTTTTTAGTCATTTTTTGTGTTGAAGGGGAAATTGCCAACTTCCTGTTGGTTTTTGTCCGAAGATGTGTCATTATGAATTAAAGCTGCAAGCAGCGTTGGTCGGGTCCGCATTTTGGCTGGTGCTAGTCCGAGGTGTCCCAATACTTTTGTCCAGTGGTAGTCCTGAGTGAGACCTACATAGAGGTTTTTGTTTCATGTCTCTACGACCTTCCTAGTGGGAGTTACAGGCAGTTTGTTTTTGTTTTTTCATAGGGGGCGCTAGAGCGCAATTTAGATTTTTGGGGTTTGGTTTTTTGACTTAAGTGTTGTGTCATCGTTGTTCTATGTGTGTGTAAAATTTGGTGAGTTTTGAAGCATGTTAAGGGGGGCAAAGTAGTGCGCAAAGCTGCGGAAGAATAATAAAGAAAAAAGAATAATAAAACCTTACAAATTCAATAGTGTCCTTTCGTCCTATTGCAAAAGGACTCCCTTTGGGATTCCTTTGACAATGGTCCTGTGCGGACCCTAATTAGCTAACCTCAATGAACCCAAAAATACCTTCTAATAAGTATATTCTCACTAATAACAAGTGCACTTTTCTTGGTAGAAAAACAAATCCTATATCCGAGTATGGGCTTTTACTGCCATTTAGTGTGAACTTCAAAGTCTGTTTGGTCTGAAATGAGTAAAATATCAATACGGTAGGCGTTGAAATTGAAACTATGTGCTTTTGCTAAAAAATTGACAGCAAATTCATAAAATCACAAGTTGATTCAAAGTTAGTGGAAATGTTTCTTTCTGAAAAAGCTGCCGAAAATGTCCAAAATTCAAGCACACTGCAAAAAGTCAGTGTTCAAAAACAAGAAGAAAAAAAATAATAATTTTGGGGTATTTTATTTGAACTAAGCAAAATTATCTGCCAATAGAACAAGAAAATTCGGCTTATCAAGACTTTCCAAAACAAGTAAAATTAGCTAACCTCAAAGAACCCAAAAATACCTTAAAATAAGTATATTCTCACTAATAACAAGTGCACTTTTCTTGATAGAAAAAATAAATATGAGACCTTTTTTCTCAATATGTTGAAAAATATTCTTAAAGTAAATGCTAGTGCCATTATGTGCTCGGCATTACATTTCTTGCATTTTCCCATCGATAACATGATATCATCACGCCAAGTGCGATCTAATTCTCGCCTCCATTGCGACAAATAAATGACGTTTCTTACAAGTATCATCCCTGCAGGACGAGGAATAGCTAAACATGCTTCACAACACACCGTAGTGAAAATATAAACAAACACCATTGGTGGATCTACACCTAACATCCACTGTAATGATACCAAGTACAGGAGCGTATCTAGTCGATACTACCATGATTACGTCGCTATTTTTTGGCATCACATCTTCTTTCGTTTTTTTTAAATGTATATTTTGTTTATAAACTCAGGAAATATGTCCCTGGACACATGAGGACTTTGAGTATGACCAATGTATGATCCTGTAACGACTTGGTATCGGATTGATACCCAAATGTATGGTATCATCCAAAACTAATGTAAAGTATCAAACAACAGAAGAATAAGTGATTATTACATTTTAACAGTAGATAGAACATGTTAAAAGAGAAAGTAAGCAGATATTAACAGTAAATGAACATGTAAATTAATAATTCATTTTCTACTGGTTGTCCTTAATAATGTTGACAAAATAATAGAATAATAAATGACACAATATGTTACTGGATAAGTCAGCAGACTAATTAGGAGCTTTTTTTTGTTTACTTACTACTAAAAGACACGTTTTCTTGTATGTTCACTATTTTATTTAAGGATACAATTGCAATAAGAAACATATGTTTAATGTACCCTCAGATTTTTTGTTCAAATATAGCCAATAATTCAATTGTTTGTGGTCCCCTTTATTTTGGAATGTACCGAAAAGTATCGAAATAATGTTGGTACCGGTACCAAAATATTGGTGTCAGGACAACACTAGTTCTGTCATATTCTGTGGTCATGTTTTGTTTAGTTATGTTCTGTTGGTTTAAGACTCTTTTAGTTCCTGTTTACGCTCCATTGTTTGGTCACCATGGCAAACTCATAGTTTTCACCTGTCTCATTTGTTTGAATCACACCTGTCGCTAATCAAGACTTTATTATTTAAGCCTGTAGTTGCCAGGTAGGCGGGCTGGCGACATTGCTCATTTCATACTCTGTATGTGCTCTGTTCATGCTCGTTTCATGCCAAGTAAGTTTTTGTTTATTAATGCCACAGTTAGTGACTTTTGTTTCATGTCCATAGTCGGCCTAAGTGCTAGTTTTTGTTTCCCACGCTAAGTTTGTGCCTCCGCTGTGAGCGCTTTTTGTTTGTACCCCATTTTATAGTCGAAATTAATTCATGTATTTACCTTCAAGCCATGACTGGTCTGGTCCGATTGCATTCCGGGAAAACAATCCTCACAGCATGCTGCAAGATAGTCAAGTCAAGTCAAGTCAACTTTATTTATATAGCACGTTTTCAACAACTTTTAAATTGAACCAAAGTGCTTTACAGGTTAAAAAAAAAAAAAAAAAAAAAAACAAAGAACATAAACAATGAATGTGCTAAACAAGATAGTGCAAATGCAATACGGTAAAAGGGGTCGAATAAAAAGTTTAAAAAAATATATATATAATAATAATTTGCAGAATAAAAGTAATAATAATAAAAGTGCGACAAATTGAAAAATACAACTAATGCGAAGGGGTGGGAGGGGGGGGGGGGTGGGCTAGAAATGGTGGCCTAGTGGGCGGACTCAGCTCGGGTCAAAGGCCAGCGAGAAGAGGTAGGTCTTAAGGAGGGTTTTGAAGACCCCCAGGCTCTGGGCTGACCTAAAGATAGTCCACGTCGTGACAAGTTCTTATGAATGACAGGCAAAATTCCCCCCAAAAAGTGCAGTTCCCCTTTTGACCTTACAGGAGAATCGGGATGCTATTTGCTCGACGTGAATACACAAACCAAAAGGAAGGCCTCTAGAGTTAAAGGGGAGGATTGCGATTCAGCCTAACTCTCCTTTTGCGAGCAAAGGCTGACATTTTTTGTCAACTGTTCCAGGCAAGTTGTTAACTCAGTGGTGATGTTGTGAAAAGTTACTCGTTAAAAATCCAACTCCTTTACAGTTTGTCGCCTTTCGTCTCATGCCGTCCGCTATGATTTATTACCGCTGTAAGTCAGCTTTGGAAAAACCACCGAGTCCACACCTTTCAAAGTGTTCCCCTGGCAAAAAAACCTTACAGTAAATGAAGTCGGAGAAGTTGTTAAAAAATCAAGTCCAACAAATGCGCTTGCCAGAATTATACAGTGCAGTACAGTCTTTATTTTAATTGACTTTGCACAATGAAACTTGTGCTAACGACTTTGGCTCCAGGTAGAGGAAAGTCCTTCGCTAACAGTTGAACTTGTCAAGTAAAACAGTTGTGGTTCTGTGGCGGGAAGTCAAGTTCAATCGTGACTCAAGGGGTCAATGGAGAATGTACATTCCTCCAACAAAAGAATCACGGTACAGAGTAGTACTGTGTGGTACGGACACAAAATATAGATAATCTTATATCCTGATAACATATGTATATCACAATATAGTTGTTTTTTTTTAGAATAAAACAGTAACAAAAACAATAAAAGAATAAAGGTATTTCTAGTGCCAGCCTTTCTTATCCACATACAGTACTGTAATAGGGTCATGTCTACATGCGAATTTAAAGATGCCATCTGTAATATTTCCAGTGTCTTAAACATACTTGCCAACCCTCCCGATTTTCCCGGGAGACTCCCGAATTTCAGTGCCCCTCCCGAAAATCTCCCGGGGCAAGCATTCTCCCGAATTTCTCCCGATTTCCACCCGGACAACAATATTGGGGGTGTGCCTTAAAGACCTACTGAAATGATTTTTTTTTTATTTAAACGGGAATAGCAGATCCATTCTATGTGTCATACTTGATCATTTCGCGATATTGCCATATTTTTGCTGAAAGGATTTGGTAGAGAAAATCGACGATAAAGTTCGCAACTTTTGCTCGCTGATAAAAAAAAAAGCCTTGCCTGTACCGGAAGTAGCGTGACGTCACAGGAGCTAGTATTCCTCACAATTCCCCATTGTTTACAATGGAGCGAGAGAGATTCGGACCGAGAAAGCGACGATTACCCCATTAATTTCAGCGAGGACGAAAGATTCGTAGATGAGGAACGTTACAGTGAAGGACTTGAGAGGCAGTGATGGACGTATCTTTTTTCGCTCTGACCGTAACTTAGGTACAAGCTGGCTCATTGGATTCCACACTCTCCTTTTGCTATTGTGGATCACGGATTTGTATTTTAAACCACCTCGGATACTATATCCTCTTGAAAATGATAGTCGAGCACGCGAAATGGACATTTAAAGTGACTTTTAGCTCCAAGACAATACATCGGTGACACACTTAGCTACTGAGCTAACGTGATAGCATCGTTCTCAAATGAAGATAGAAACAAAATAAATAAACCCCTGACTAGAAGGATAGACAGAAGACCAACAATACTATTAAACCATGTGCATGTAACTACACGGTTAAAAATTCTCAGCCTGGTAAGGCTTAAAAATGCTGTTGCTAACGACGCTAAGGCTAATTTAGCAACTTAGCAACCGGACCTCACAGAACTATGATAAAACATTAGCGCTCCACCTACGCCAGCCAGCCCTCATCTTCCCATCAACACCCGTGCTCACCTGCGTTCCAGTGATCGACGGCGCGACAAAGGACTTCATCCGTGGGTTTGGCGGCAAGCATCGGCTAGGCGTAGTAAGTAGTCCTTGTTGTGTTGCTGTAAGTATTGTACTTAGCCGCTAAGACACCGATCGATCCCACCTACAACGTTCTTCTTTGCAGCCTCCATTGTTCATTAAACAAATTGCAAAAGATTCACCAACACAGATGTCCAGAATACTGTGGAATTTTGTCGAAGAAAACAAGAGGCTTTTCTATCTGGTCCGATGGGGTCCAACCACTTCCGTTGTTTTTGTGACGTCACGCGCATAAATCATATCCAAAGGAGTTTTTCAACCAGAAGTGTGGCGGGAATTTTAAAATTGCACTTCATAAGTTAACCCGGCCGTATTGGCATGTGTTTCAATGTTAAGATTTCATCATTGATATATAAACTATCAGACTGCGTGGTTGGTAGTAGTGGCTTTCAGTAGGCCTTTAAAGGCACTGCCTTTAGCGTCCTCTACAACCTGTCGTTACGTCCGCTTTTCCTCCATACAAACAACGTGCCGGCCCAGTCACATAATATTTGCGGCTTTTACACACACATAAGTGAATGCAAGCATACTTGATCAACAGCCATACAGGTCACACTAAGGGTGACGGTTTAAACAACTTTAACACTGTTACAAATATGAGCCACACTGTGAACCCACACCAAACAAGAATGACAAACAGATTTCGGCAGAACATCCGCACCGTAACACAACAAACACAACAGAACAAATACCCACAACCCCTTGCAGCTCTAACTCTTCCGGGACGCTACAATATACAACCCCGCTACCACCAACCCCCCCCAGAAATATCGCTGATAGCGACGACTTGTAGGCGACATGTAATGCTCTTTCCCATTGTTTGGTCTGTGTCTGAGTTCTTTATTTCAAACAAAGGAGTTTTGTCGGTTTAGCTTCCATTATCCTCTCCGTCCGTCTCTGCTACATTGTTTGACGTCCATGCTCATGCCAGCTACCGCATGACGTTAGGTTTCTTCAGTTGACGTAGAGCAGCAGCGTTGTCATTACGTTGCGTAGTTTTAGCCGCAGCCCAGACATTAAAATTACAATGTAAGCGATAAATAATTATAGTATTTATAAGTATTTTTATGTTGCATTACAATACAGCATATTTATTGATATTGTACAGCACTTGTAGAGTAGTACCTTGGGATACGTGTTTCAGTGTATCAATCAATCAATCAATGTTTATTTATATAGCCCTAAATCACAAGTCAGTGTTGGGCTCGTGGGGGCCCGGTTGCTTGTGGGGCGGGGCGGTCTTCCCCCTACAAGTTCTGCCCACGTGGGGTTTGGTCTCTCATTGGCTTGGGGGCTGGTAAATAATATGTAAATGTTACATATATGTTATATTTTATATTGCTGCTATGGTATATTTTTTGTCTACTTTATACCTGTTCGTTTCCGCCCTCTTTTTGTGCCCTTGTGTGCATTATCCTTTATATTCTTATCCTTTCCATCCTTTGTAACTGACCTGCTGTGTGGTACAATTTCCCTTGTGGATCAATAAAGTTTGCCTAAGCCTAAGTTGTCTCCTGCTTCACCCGTGCCTTGTCCGCGGCTGGACGCATCAGTCTACGGCCTGCCGTTGGCCTGCCCGGCGGTTCTGGGAGTCCTGTTGCTGGTCGGCCTGCTTGCGTGGGGCCAGTGGTACCTTGTTCTCTGGGTACCACACCTGCAGATACACTGAGACACAGTCTAAGTTCATTGTGTTCTTCATGGTGTTTTTGCAACTGCACCATTTTTTTCCTTAGAATTTTCACTAACTTGAAGTGTTTTGAAAAGAAGATTATTTGTAATATGTACGTTTTCAAAATGTGTTTGATCTATTTTGGGACAAAGTTAGACAACGAAAACAATCTGAAGTTGTCCTAGTTGGATTTTGAAGTTATGATGCCATGATGTTACCAACCCGGCCCACGTGGGAATAGATGCGGTCCCCTGAGCTAACCTGAGTTTGACACGCCTACTATAGACTAAACAGAATAAGTTCAGGAGAGGTGGGCCAGTTAAGTTGTACTGCAGACTGTGTTGATAAGACCGAAATAAAGCTCCTTCAATGTGCAATCAGACCCCGCGAAGGTTACGGCATAAATGGCGACGAGGATAAACTAAGGCGGATGCCAGCAAGACAGTAAGACTAAGTGGCTACGCTAAAAGAATACCCTTTGGGAATGCAAGTTAAGTTGCTACGCTCGCGCAATTAACTCATTTTTTTTCTTCCGTAAATTAACATGGCACCAGCTTTGGTGGGGAGTACCACTCCGTTCGACAGTGGGACGCAGACGTGGGAAGAATACTGTGAAGTTCTTCAACATTTTTTGCTGGTAATAAGTTCACGGAGGCAGGTCGTAAGAAAACTACATTGCTCAGTTCAGTGGGAAGTTACACGTACAGCCTTGTGAGGAACCTTGTCAGTCCCGCCAAGTTGGGAGACAAGACATTTGGCGAACTGGTCAAGATTTCTAGGGACCATTTCAATCCCAAAACCAGCAAAATGTGCAGCGGTTCAAGGAAGCCAGAAGAAACAGAAATCGAATACATAGTTGTGCTAAGGAAATTAGCGCTGGATTGCAACTATGGAGATAAATTGCCGGAGATGCTGCGTGACAGACTGGTTTGTGAGATCGGGGATATCCGCATTCAGCGCCGACTGTTGTCAGAACCGGATTTGAACTTGGAGAAAGCGCTGAAGTTGGCACAAAAGCCATTGAGATGGCCAGCAAGGATGGAAAGGATTTACAGTCTCTGGAGACTACACCCCCACACATGAGGGCGCCTGAAACAGTGCACAAATTGTCTTCAGAGCAGTTTCCCACTAAGCAGCTGCACCGATATAACACTTGCTACAGGTATGGAAGTGAGCAGCACAGGGTTATGGACTGTAGGTATATCAAAGAGGCTTGTCATAAGTGTCGTAAAATTGGCCACATTCAAAAAGGCAAATGTCTCAGCTAGCACTTCACAAGCTAGAAGGGGGGAGAACGAAAAGGGAAACAAGGAAACTCTCAGAGAACACACTGTCAGCCAGGGGGAAGGCGGGAAAGATGACAGACAAAGATGGAGGCATGTTCACGCTGTACAAACTAGAGGACCCAGACATACCAGCTGAGGAGTCATTTAAACAACTTAACTGTTAATGAATTAAGCAGAAGTCTGAAACGGTCTCAGGTTGTGGGGTAACAGTAAAGAACTACTCATAGGGGAAAGGGTGCCAGAGCTATGCCCATGTAAAGTGAGGTTGAAGACATACACAGGACATTAAGTTGAGGAGGTGTTGGGAGTAGCAGTAGTTGAAGTACAGCATAAAGAGCTAGTGGAAAACTTACCGTTAGTGGTGGCAGGTTCAGACCCTAGTCTGGTGCAGGTACTGGATTAGGAGGCTAGGTTCACAGTGGAGACCAAAAACCCAGATCCACCATGTTCGAACAGAGACTCCAGATAAGCCACAGGGAGGTACTGAGGGAGTTTGGGGAGGTTTTCAAAGACAAACTAGGGAGATGCAGAGGCCCTCTATCAAAAATATATGTGGGCAAGGAAGCAGCTCTCGTTTTTTAAAAAAAGCCAGACCCTTTCCGTGCGCAATGAAAGGAAGAGTTGAAGCTGAACTAGACCGGCTTCTTGCCCAGGAGATCATTGAAGCAGTGAAATATGCTGAGTGGGCAGCGCCGGTGGTCCCTGTGTTGAAGCCAGATGGCACTGCAAGGCTATGCGGAGACTACAAACTGACCCTGAACCAGATCTCAAAACTGGAGCAGTTCCCGATCCCCAGAATTAAGGACATGTTTGCGGTTCTGTCAGGAGGACAGAATTTTACAAAGTTAGGTCTGAGTCACCACCAGATAGATCTCATTGGATGAGGAAGCGAAAAAGTATGCAACTATAAATACACACAAGGGTTTGTTCACAGAGTGCCACCCTTTGGAGTTTCATCATGTCCTGCTATTTTCCAACGGACCGCAGAGGGACTACTGCGGGGCATCCCTCATGTGGCCATAGTCTTGGATGACATCCTGCTGACAGGGAAAGATGTCAAAAAGCACCTGCAGACTCTGACCGTGATGCCGAAACGGCTCCAGGTGGCTGGTCTCAGACTCAAGAGGACCACGTGTGTGCTTATGAGTGAGGAAGTGATATTTGTTGGGTCACAAAGTGGATGCAACCCGGTGCATGAGAAGGTGGAAGCGATGAAAGAGGCACCCAATACCTGCGAATGTGGCAGGGTTGAAGGCATATCTGGGACTGCTGAATGTGTTGCTACACTTACGTACTGTCGTACACGTAGACTAGACTTCCTTTTTATTGTCATTCAAATTTGAACTTTACAGTTCAGATAAGAACGAAATTTCATTACATAAACTCATGGTAGTGCAGGATAAAAAACAATAAGGTGCATATATAAATAAATAAATGTATATAAATAATATATAAATACACTACCGTTCAAAAGTTTGGGGTCACATTGAAATGTCCTTATTTTCAATGAAGATAACTTTAAACTAGTCTTAACTTTAAAGAAATACACTCTATACATTGCTAATGTGGTAAATGACTATTCTAGCTGCAAATGTCTGGTTTTTGGTGCAATATCTACATAGGTGTATAGAGGCCCATTTCCAGCAACTATCACTCCAGTGTTCTAATGGTACAATGTGTTTGCTCATTGACTCAGAAGGCTAATTGATGATTAGAAAACCCTTGTGCAATCATGTTCACACATCTAAAAACAGTATAGATCGTTACAGAAGCTACAAAACGGACCTTCCTATGAGCAGATTGAGTTTCTGGAGCATCACATTTGTGGGGTCAATTAAACGCTCAAAATGGCCAGAAAAAGAGAACTTTCATCTGAAACTCGACAGTCTATTCTTGTTCTTAGAAATGAAGGCTATTCCACAAAATTGTTAGGGTGACCCCAAACTTTTGAACGGTAGTGTATGTATATATAAACTAAATAAATATATATAAATAAATAAATAGATTACTGTACGGATAAATATATTGCACTTTTCCACATGCGTCCACGTTTATGGATGTATGTTATATTGTCTTTTTTATTCCAGCGAGTTAATCCATTTTGGGGGGAGTTGAGGGGATAATTTAATTATGATGCGTTCAGGAGTCTTACGGCTTGAGGGAAGAAGCTGTTACAGAACCTGGAGGTTCTACTTCGGAGGCTGCGGAACCTCTTTCTAGAGTCCAGCAGTGAAAACAGTCCTTGGTGGGGGTGGGAGGAGTCTCTGCAGATTTTCTGAGCCCTGGTCAGGCAGCGGCATTTTGCGATCTCCTGGATAGGAGGAAGAGGAGTCCTGATGATCTTTTCCGCCGTCCTCACCACTCTCTGGAGAGACTTCCGGTCTGAGGCACTGCAGGCTCCAGTCCAGACAGAGATGCTGTTGGTCAGCAGGCTCTCTATAGTGCCTTTGTAGAATGTGGTAAGAATGGGGGGAGGGAGCTGTGCTCTTTTCATCCGAAGCAAAAAGTGCATGCGCTGCTGAGCTCTTTTTACAAGCGCTCCGGTGTGTAGGGACCAGGTTATATTGTCAGTTATCTGCACCCACATATACCTTCATACTCTCATGCATATAATCACGTTTCATCAAATATATATCAAAGTTGTCCCTCCCCCAGGGGAAACTGGGTAAAAACACCTCTAAATCTTAACCTATTTTCACCATAACAATGTATAAGGTTAATGCAGTACGCTCGTCTTTCTTCCCTCCTCTTTATCTGCTTTCTTTTGTCATTCAAGTTTTCATTACGTATATGTATTGTTGCATTTGAAACAATTGTTATTAATATTTACTTCACTAACTGCTTCTTGGCTATAATTTGTTCGGATCATATTTAGAGATGTCCGATATTATCGGCCGATAAATGCTTTAAAATGTGATATCGGAAATTATCGGTATCGGTTTCAAAAAGTAACATCTATGACTTTTTAAAACGCCGCTGTACGGAGTGGTACACGGACGTAGGGAGAAGTACAGAGCGCCAATAAACCTTAAAGGCACTGCCTTTTCGTGCCGGCCCAATCACATAATATCTACGGCTTTTCACACACACAAGTGAATGCAATGCATACTTGGTCAACAGCCATACAGGTCACACTGAGGGTGTACGTATAAACAACTTTAACACTGATACAAATATGCGCCACACTGTGAACCCACACCAAACAAGAATGACAAACACATTTTGGGAGAACATCCGCACCGTAACACAACATAAACACAACAGAACAAATACCCAGAACCCCTTGCAGCACTAACTCTTCCGGGACCTCAACCCCGCCGCCCCCCATCTCCCGAATTCGGAGGTCTCGAGGTTGGCAAGTATGCTCTAGTATACTCTGGACTGAAGCTGCGTGCCTTCATTGTTTTTGTACCTGTTGTTTTGAGGCATGTTTAAGAAAAATAATTATTGATTATCTCGGAGAGCATGTCCCAAATTCCAAGCTGCTGTTTTATGTTCATGGCAAGTTTATGGAAAGAGCACAATTTGTGCCGGCCAAGTCACATAATATATGCGGCTATTACCCACACATAAGTGAATGCAAGGCATACTTGATCAACAGCCGTACAGGTCACACTGATTGTGGCCGTATAAACAACTTTAACACTGTTACAAATATGCGCCACACTGTGAACCCACACCAAACAAGAATGACAAACACATTTCGGGAGAACATCCGCACCGTAACGCAACATAAACACAACAGAACAAATACCCAGAACCCCTTGCAGCACTAACTCTTCCGGGACGCTACAATATACACCCCCCACCACCCCCTACCACCCCATCCCAACCCCACCCACCTCAACCTCCTCATGCTCTCTCAGGGAGAGCATGTCCCAAATTCCAAGCTGCTGTTTTGAGGGATGTTAAAAAAAATAATGCACTTTGTGACTTCAATAATAAATATGGCAGTGCCATGTTGGCATTTTTTTCCATAACTTGAGTTGATTTATTTTGGAAAACCTTGTTACATGTTTATTGCATCCAGCGAGGCATCACAACAAAATTAGGCATAATAATGTGTTAATTCCACAACCGTATATATCGGCATCGGTTGATATCGGATATCAAAAGTTGGACAATATCAGAATATCGGATATCGTCAAAAAAGCCATTATCGGACATCTCTAATCATATTTGTATATATCGTATTTGCTGATGTTGTTCTGTTGTTGTTGATGTTGTTGTTTATCTGTCTTATCTCCCTCTTGTCCTCACAATAACAATTTCCCTCTCCGTCTTCTATTTTTCTTCGTCTTTCTATCCCCTCCTGCTCCGGTTCGGCTGCGCCAAATATTAAATAAATCCATTTAATATAGTCAAATACAAATAAGGCAACACAAAAAGTTTCCCACACTTATCTCTTGTAAAAAAAAAAAATCAAAAATATGATTTGTCTGAGTGGCTGGACAGGACATGTTAAAGAAAACCATAATAATAAATACTTAGGCCTACTACGCTACTGTATTGTATTGTTGGTCATTATGGTGGCACTGAGGTTTTCCGAGGTGGTGCTTGGTGCAAAAAGTTTGAGGACCACTGATGTAGATCAAAAGACACTCACGGAAGAACTCACTCTATTGACTGCCTCATTAACGTGAACGATGAGATTGGGACCGAGTGGCAGTTGTGAGACGTTTTTTTCTTTTAATTAGTTATTTTATCCCCGTGTTTTTTTGCACAGATGCAAGAGACGGAGAACGGGCTCAAGGGAAGGAGCGCAGCAGGGTACACAGAGCTTTATTTAGACAAAAAACACATTTCACTTTTAAGATGAAAAATATTGTGTGAAAAATAATACAATAGAATATACTACGAGTCAATGCAGTGTTTTTGTAAAATAATGTCATAATAATATACAGCATGTACTTAGGAGTAAATGCTGTATTTTTTTTTTACTGTATGTCCTTCCACGGCAAACACACCATCAGCGGCCTTTTTCCTATGTTTTTGCCGTTGTGATATTATTTTTACTTCCTTTACTTAGGCTGACCATATTGTGAAATCCCAAAAAGAGGACACATATGCGTGCCAAGGCGGGCAGCACGCAGGCCGGGACTAGGTGAAAATGTGCCAATGATACTCGAACTTGCTTTATAAATAATATATTTATTTAAATAAAGCATTTTTTCTCCTCTGTTGACAGCAGTGTTGGCGTTAGGAATTTTCAAATTTTCCACAGTAAATTTTTGGGGTCCCACTTTTTTGTAAGCGTTTTGAAAACAAATGATAAACGTATGCATTATCCTGTTATATCTCACATTCTATATTGTGTTTTGGAAAAAGTTTGTCATGAATGTTACTTAATTCATTTAAAAAAATAATAAAAAAAAGAAAATCAATTTGTATATTGTAAATGTATTCAGTTATAAACATTCATTCACTTTTTTCTTTCCTTCATGGATCTAAACTTTACCACTGCTGGTAGTTTTTTCTATATTTTTATTTAATAAGTTGTAAGTGTATTTATTTCAGTATAAAAGTGTAATAAGTGTTTTGCTTCGGTCATGAAATGATGATAATGGTGTGCCAGGGCATACATACACTACCGTTCAAAAGTTTGGGGTCACATTGAAATGTCCTTATTTTCAATGAAGATAACTTTAAACTAGTCTTAACTTTAAAGAAATACACTCTATACATTGCTAATGTGGTAAATTACTATTCTAGCTGCAAATGTCTGGTTTTTGGTGCAATATCTACATAGGTGTATAGAGGCCCATTTCCAGCAACTATCACTCCAGTGTTCTAATGGTACAATGTGTTTGCTCATTGGCTCAGAAGGCTAATTGATGATTAGAAAACCCTTGTGCAATCATGTTCACACATCTGAAAACACTTTAGCTCGTTGCAGAAGCTACAAAACTGACCTTCCTTTGAGCAGATTGAGTTTCTGGAGCATCACATTTGTGGGGTCAATTAAACGCTCAAAATGGCCAGAAAAAGAGAACTTTCATCTGAAACTCGACAGTCTATTCTTGTTCTTAGAAATGAAGGCTATTCCACAAAATTGTTTGGGTGACCCCAAACTTTTGAACGGTAGTGTACATTTTATATTTAATGCTTAAATCTCTGGAGTCTACATCAACTTCAGATCCATCACTCATTTCAAAATGTTTTAGTTTTTTTTATGTTGTTTTTTTGTTTGTTTGTTTTCCGCCCTTTTTTGTCAAACAAAACTATGTTTTTAATGGCAAACATGCAAAATCTTCCAACGAAAATATTTTTCAAAGTGGAATATTTGATGTGAAGTAATGGGAACCTTGGATAGGTCAATAATTCATAATAACATTGATTGTGATTCAATATTATGTTTTGAGCAATGACAGTTTGAAAGAAAAAAAAAACAGCTTTGTTTTATTAGTCAACATTGCAACTTTTTCTAAATTACATTTCACCTTTAAGCTTTTTTATTTCTTCACATCAAATATTCCACTTTGAAAATGATTTTTGGTCGAAGATTTTGCATATTTTGTGTGTTTGCCATTAAAAACATGACAAAAAAGGGCGGAAAACAAACAAACAAAAAAACAACATAAAAAAAGCTAAAACATTTTGAAATGAGGGATAGATCTGAAGTTGATGTAGACTCCAGAGATTTAAGCGTTAAATATAAAATGTATCTACACTACCGTTCAAAAGTTTGGGGTCACCCAAACAATTTTGTGGAATAGCCTTCATTTCTAAGAACAAGAATAGACTGCCGAGTTTCAGATGAAAGTTCTCTTTTTCTGGCCATTTTGAGCGTTTAATTGACCCCACAAATGTGATGCTCCAGAAACTCAATCTGCTCAAAGGAAGGTCAGTTTTGTAGCTTCTGTAACGAGCTAAACTGTTTTCAGATGTGTGAACATGATTGCACAAGGGTTTTCTAATCATCAATTAGCCTTCTGAGCCGATGAGCAAACACATTGTACCATTAGAACACTGGAGTGATAGTTGCTGGAAATGGGCCTCTATACACCTATGTAGATATTGCACCAAAAACCAGACATTTGCAGCTAGAATAGTCATTTACCACATTAGCAATGTATAGAGTGTATTTCTTTAAAGTTATCTTCATTGAAAAGTACAGTGCTTTTCTTTAAAAAATAAGGACATTTCAATGCGACCCCAAACTTTTGAACGGTAGTGTATGCCCTGGCACACCATCATCATCATTTCATGACCCAAGCAAAACACTTTTTACACTTTTATACTGAAATAAATACACCTACAACTTATTAAATAAAAACATAGAAAAAACTACCAGCAGCGGTAAAGTTCAGATCCATGAAGGAAAGAAGAAAGTGAATGAATGTTTATAACTGAATAAATTTACATATGTATACAAATTTGTTTTCTTTTTTTATAATATTTTTTTTAATGAATTAAGTAACGTTTATGACGACCTTTTTCCAAAACACAATATAGAATGTGAGATATAACAGGATAATGCATACTTTTATCATTTTTTTTCCCAAAACGCTTCCAAAAAAGTGGGACCCCAAAAATTTACTGTGGGACCCCATTTTGAAAATTCCTAGCGCCAACACTGCTGTCAACAGAGGAGAAAAAATGCTTTATTTAAATATATATATATTATTTATAAAGCAAGTTTGAGTATCATTGGCCTACCCAACAACAATTAGCCGAGAGGACAGCTGGTATCTGGAACAACACGCCACTGTATTTGCTTCCTGTCTCTATGTCAGTTAGTTTGCTACTTTCGGAAAACAAGCAAGTTGGAATAGAAAACCTTAACACACCGCAGGGGGAACACCTGCATTATGAGTCGAGCAGCCAAAAGATCAAACAAATATCTGCAGCAACATCTTTAACACAGATTTGCACCAACATTCAATAGCACGTCGTGTTTTTTTTGTGGCAATTCTGCTATGAGCAGCAAAACATTCATCACAACAAAGTATATAACGTGGTCAATCCTCTCTGAGGTTGTGGCGTGTCTAATCAGCAAGCAGCATGAAACTAATCATTAGTTATTTGGGTAAAATAAATAGAACTTTCAATGCCAATCCTCTTAAAAAAAAAAAAAAAAAAAACGACGACTCTCGCTTTAATTTGCTCAAAAGGAGAGAAAGGTTTCTAGATTTTCCCAAAGTGTAACGAGGTCTTTTTTTAGTTCCGCCTGTGACCTGCACTTGTGACTCATTTTCCTCGCATAACTCAGGCACGTGAAAGTCAGTCAGAAGTAGGGTTGTACGGTATACCGGTATTGGTATAGTACCGCGATACTAATGAATTATTTTCGGTACTATACCCTCTCTGAAACGTACCAGTCCCGCAAAGTAAACAAATGCCATTGGTGGATCTATACCTAACATCCACTGTAATGATACCAAGTACAGGAGCATATCTAGTCGCTACTACTATGATTATGTAGCTATTTTTTGGCATCACATCTTCTTTTGTTTTGTTTTTAATTTATATTATGTTTAAAATCTCAGGAAATATGTCCATGGACACATGAGGACTCTGAATATGACTAATGTATGATCCTGTAACTACTTGGTATCGGATTGATACCCAAATGTGTGGTATCATCCAAAACTAATGTAAAGTATCAAACAACAGAAGAATAAGTGATTATTACATTTTAACAGAAGTGTAGATAGAACATGTAAAAAGAGAAAGTAAGCAGATATTAACAGTAAATGAACAAGTAGATTAATAATTCATTTTCTACCACTTGTCCTTAATAATGTTGACAAAATAATAGAATGATAAATGACACAATATGTTACTGCATATGTCAGCAGACTAATTAGGAGCCTTTGTTTGTTTACTTACTACTAAAAGACAAGTTGTCTTGTATGTTCACTATTTTATTTAAGGACAAACTTGCAATAATAAATAGGGATGTCCGATAATATCGGACTGCCGATATTATCGGCCGATAAATGCTATCGGAAATTATCGGTTTCAAAATGATCGGTATCGGTTTCAAAAAGTAAAATGTATGACTTCTTAAAACGCGGACGTAGGGAGAAGTACAGAGCGGCAATAAACCTTAAAGGCACTGCCTTTGCGTGCCGGTCCAATCACATAATATCTAGGGCTTTTCACACACACAAGTGAATGCAACGCATACTTGGTCAACAGCCATAGAGGTCACACTGAGGGTGGCCCTAAAAACAACTTTAACACTGTTACAAATATGCGCCACACTGTGAACCCACACCAAACAAGAATGACAAACACATTTCGGGAGAACATCCGCACCGTGACACAACATAAACACAACAGAACAAATACCCAGAAGCCCTTGCAGCACTAACTCTTCCGGGACGCTACAATATACACCCCCTGCTACCCCCTACCCCCCACCCCAACCCCGCCCACCTCAACCTCCTCATGCTCTCTCAGGGAGAGCATGTCCCAAATTCCAAGCTGCTGTTTTGAGGCACGTTAAAAAAAAAAATGCACTTTGTGACTTCAATAATAAATATGGCAGTGCCATGTTGGCATTTTTTTCCATAAATTGAGTTGATTTATTTTGGAAAACCTTGTTGCATTGTTTAATGCATCCAGCGGGGCATCACAACAAAATTAGGCATAATAATGTGTTAATTCCACGACTGTATATATCGGTATCGGTTGATATCGGAATCGGTAATTAAGAGTTGGACAATATCGGATATTGGCAAAAAAGCCATTATCGGACATCTCTAATAATAAACATGTGTTTAATGTACCCTAAGATTTTTTGTTAAAATAAAGCCAATAATGAATTTTTTTTGTGGTCCTTTTATTTAGAAAAGTACCGAAAAGTATGGAAATAATTTTGGTACCGGTACCAAAATATTGTTATCGGGACAACATTAGTCAGAAGTCATTCACAAAAGCAGAGCGGAACAATTGGCCCATTTATAATCGTCATTTCCGGCTCCGGCGTCCCTGGCTTTATACCTGAGTGGTAACCACTTTGATAACATAGTAAACATAGTCCGAGGCAAAGATAAATATCAGCGTGTTTGGGAACTTTGATCCGACGCAAATACGGAGCAAAAACCGGGCGCTCAAACTGGAGACCGTCGAATGCGGAAGGTTCCTGAGGCCCTGCCATGAAACCTTGTTATGACTGGCAGACTTTCTTTGGCAACATCTCAAGCCACTTCTGCACAAAAGCGCCAAAGTAAAATATCATTTTACATCTTTTTCTTCCCCCCCCCCCCTTCTCTCTGGCTTTTTCTTCGTTTTTTTTGCAAAACAACTTTTCCTTGTGTCGCTGATATACGCCACGAGTTATGTAAACAGCACTTCACTCCAGATTCCAAGCAGGGATTGGGACCAGCTGTCCGTAGAAAGCTTAAAGCCGAGCGTCGGTCATTTCACCTTTTGTTCAAATGCGTTTGAGTCCCGGTGAAGAGCTATGGCGTCTGCACGCCAACCCCTCCTGCGCTCCGTCACGGTCACGTTGTCCAAACTGCCAGCAATTACACGCCAGGCGGGTCAAAGTGAAGAGTCGAGTCCTCCACTCTCAATACCGTTTCCAACGCAGTTATGTGTCTACTTTGATATAAATAACGTCTATGTTAAACACTGTCAGATACTGTACGTTACATTTCCACGGCGCCTCCATGCTTTTTGAACTCCATGCCTCCTTTCAGGCTTATATCAGGAATTATGTTTTAAGGACTTTTCCCACACTTTCATCCAGAAGGGCTCTCTTACTTAAAGGGGAACTGCACTTTTTTTTGGTAATTTTGCTTATTGTTGACAATCATCATGAAAGACATGACGACAAATGTTTGCTTTTTTTTAATGCATTCTAACTCTATGGAAGTCGCTCTATTCTGCCTATAAAGCTCTTAAAGGCCTACTGAAATTATTTTTTTTAAATTTAAACGGGGATAGCAGATCCATTTTATGTGTCATACTTAATCATTTCGCGATATTGCCTTATTTTTGCTGAAAGTATTTAGTAGAGAACATCGACGATAAAGTTCGCAACTTTTGGTCGCTGATAAAAAAAAAGCCTTGCCTGTACCGGAAGTAGCGTGACGTCACAGGAGGAAGGGCTGCTCACATTTCCCCGTTGTTTACACCAGCAGCGAGAGAGATTCGGACCGAGAAAGCGACGATTATCCCATTAATTTGAGCGAGGATGAAAGATTTGTGGATGAGGAACGTGAGAGTGAAGGACTAGATTGCAGTGCAGGACGTATCTTTTTTCGCTCTGACCGTAACTTAGGTACACACTGGCTCATTGGATTCCACACTCTCTCCTTTTTCTATTGTGGATCACGGATTTGTATTTTAAACCACCTCGGATACTATATCCTCTTGAAAATGAGAGTCGAGAACGCGAAATGGACATTTACCTCCACGACAATACATCGGCGAAACACTTTAGCTATGGAGCTTACGTGATAGCATCGGGCTCATAAGCAGATATAAACAAAAGAAATAAACCCCTGACTGGAAGGATAGACAGAAAATCAACAATACTATTAAACCCTGGACCTGTAAATCCACGGTAAATGCTTTCCAGCTTGGCGAAGCGTAACAATGCTGTTGCTAACGACGCCATTGAAGCTAACTTAGCAACGGGACCTCACAGAGCTCTGATAAAAAACATTAGCGCTCCACCTACGCCAGCCAGCCCTCATCTGCTCATCAACACCCGTGCTCACCTGCGTTCCAGCGATCGACGGAAGGACGAAGGACTTCACCCGATCATCCGTGCGGTCGGCGGCTAGCGTCGGCTAGCGCATCTGCTATCCAAGTCAAAGTCCTCCTGGTTGTGTTGCTGCAGCCAGCCGCTAATACACCGATCCCACCTACAGCTTTCTTCTTTGCAGTCTCCATTGTTCATTAAACAAATTGCAAAAGATTCCCCAACACAGATGTCCAGAATACTGTGGAATTTTGCGATGAAAACAGAGCTTTTTTGTATTGGATTCAATGGTGTCCGAATACTTCCGCTTAACTAGTGACGTCACGCGCATACGTCATCATACATAGACGTTTTCAACCGGAAGTTTAGCGGGAAATTTAAAATTGCACTTTATAAGTTAACCCGGCCGTATTGGCATGTGTTGCAATGTTAAGATTTCATCATTGATATATAAACTATCAGACTGCGTGGTCGGTAGTAGTGGGTTTCAGTAGGCCTTTAAAAATATCCAAACACCTCCAATAAGGTGTTGTGTATATAATCGCGATCAAAAGTTTACATACACTTGTGTCACGACGGGGAGGGTGGTTTGTTTCCCCGGGATGCAAACGGATCACTCCGGACAAGACTTGCAGGTAGGAACATGATTTAATCGTTAAACAAAACTCAAAGAGGTACAAAAAAAGGAAAACAAGGCGAAGGAACAAGGTGCCGATCGCACTTGAAGCTAAATACTTAGCATGGACTAGAAGATAAGAGACGTGACGAGAGCATGAAGCAAACACTTAGCATAAACTATGGCCTGGAAGACTCAGGGAACTGTGGCATGAAACTAGCAAGACTTCTTTGGCAAGGCATGAAACAAACTGACGCCAGGATGACTGACTGGCAAAGGCAGGCTTAAATAATGTCTCTTGATTAGAGCCAGGTGAGCGTCCTGAACACCAGCGGCAGGTGAAAATCATAAGTAGTCGTGGCAACCAAACCAAACAGGAACTAAAAGAGTCCAAAACTAACAGAACATAACAAAAACATGATCCGGACCACGGATCATGACAACTTGTAAAGGACATAATATCATGGCTGTCTTGAGTTTCCAATACTTTTAATCAATCAAAGTTTATTTATATAGCCCTAAATAACGAGTGTCTCAAAGGGCTGCACAAGCCACAACGACATCCCACAGAACTTTCCTCCAGAAGGGCTTATCTTTGTCCATGTGATGTCAGATGAAACAAAAATTGAGCTGTTCGGCCACAATACCCAGCAATATGTTTTGGAGGAGAAAAGGTGAGGCCTTTAATCCCAGAAACACTATTCCTACCGTCAAGCATGGTGGTGGTAGTATTATGCTCTGGGCCTGTTTTGCTGCCAATGGAAGTGGTGCTTTAAATGGGACAATGAAAAAGGAGGATTACCTCCAAATTCTTCAGGACAACCTAAAATCATCAGCCCGGAGGTTGGGTCTTGGGCCCAGTTGGGTGTTCCAACAGGACAATTACCCCAAACACAGTTCAAAAGTGGTAAAGGAATGGCTAAATCAGGCTAGAATTAAGGTTTTGGAATGGCCTTCCCAAAGTCCTAACTTAAACATGTGGAGGATGGATGCCCCATAACAACAAGATGGAGAAAAAACAAGTATTTTGATCGCGCCGCGGACTACAATGGCGTACGCACACAAATTTCCGGGACATATCCAGTTCCCAAATATACATCAGCAGGTACCAATAGGTAAGAAAAGTTGGTTTTGCATAATAGGGCATAACAAAACACAAGATAATATGACTCCTAATATGGGGCGGTATAGCTCGGTTGGTAGAGTAGCCGTGCCAGCAACTTGAGGGTTTCAGGTTCGATCCCCGCTTCCGCCATCCTAGTCACTGCCGTTGTGTCCTTGGGCAAGACACTTTACCCACCTGCTTCCAGTGCCACCCACACTAGTTTAAATGGAACTTAGATATTGGGCAATGCGCATATTTTATTGTGCACTTATATTGCCATATATCAGCTACTGTGTGTAAGTGTGGGGGAACACATAAGAGTAACATAAAGGCATTGTATCAACTACAGAAAAGAGCTATAAGGATTATTCATAAAGTAGATTACTTAGAACACACTAACATATTATTCATTAATTCTGGTTTATTGAAATTACAGGAGCTAGTAAAGTTACAGACATTATGTGTCATGTTTAAGGCTAAAAGCAAAACAATACCAGCAAATTTACAAAAAATGTTTGTCATCACTTCTGAGAATGAAGAGCATAGAAGAAAAGGTCATTTCCAACATCAGTATTCAAGGACAACTTTAAAACAAATGTGTATATCAGTGGTGGGGGTTAAACTATGGAATTCTCTTTATAATGAGATAAAAGATTGTAAAAATATATTCCAATTGAAAAAAATATATAAAGACAGAACAATAAAATCATATGGACAGCCATAAGTGTTTACATTTTGCTTTATATTTATTAATTTACTTGTTTTTTGCCTGGTTTTGTATTTGTTTTGTATCATCCCGTGAGGTGTACCTGTATATTACTTATTTTGTTTTTTTGTTCGGTTTGTACTTCATGAAGTTTTGCACTTGTGTTTTTTTTGTTTTGTTTTGTTTTGTTTTCGTTATATTTGGATGTAATTGTTGGTTCACATATCATTAAGTAAGACTATGTATTATGTGAAGGGGGCAGGAAAATATAGGATTTTTCTTCATCCTGCTCCTTCTCAGGCATTGGTGTGTAACGGTGTAACTGAATAATTGTGTTATAATTGTCTATCAAAGATGCACATCAATGAAGGAGATGAATAAAAATGATGATGATGATGATAAGTAAAAGCGCTTTGAGTCACTAGAGAAAAGCGCTATATAAATATGATTCACTTCACTTCCATCTTGGCATGGTCAACCGCCAGTGGTTTTCACTTCCGGGAAGAAGTGACGTCACGGACGACAAGCAGGCATGTGATTTTTCCGTCTAAAGTCGGAATTCCGTCTTTTTTAATCTCGGGGAAAAAAAAAAATTATCTCCCGTTTTTCTGTTTTTTTTGCCGACCCTAAATCAAGATTCGAGACGCAGTTTATATTACGCCGTAGTTGATTGGTCGATATGTTCCTTGTGACCAATCAGGACATCTGTTATGAATGATGACGTTAATAACGTCATCATACCGCCATTTTCCATATGTAAACGATGTCGGTTCTCGAGAGAAAGGACGCTTTACGAGTAAAATAAATTGATAAACATGTCAAAAATAAGTTTCGATGGGACTGGATGGAAAGGGAAATCACTGATACTGTTGGGAAGAAGGAAGTTACGACTTTGTTCGGTGATTTTATTCGGAAAATCGATAGTCCCGGAAAGGTTTTGTGCACGTGGTGTCATGATAATATTGACTATGGATCACGAGGTTTCAAGGCTTTGGAAGTACATGCGAAATGCCAAAAACATATGAAACAACTTGAAGCAAAGAAAACAAACTTTTCACTAGCTGGTACTTTTGGATGTCAACCGAAAGTGAGCAAACCTTACGGACTTCATCTTTTGTTTACATGGAGAGGAAAGATCCACCCAAACAACCCACGTCAGTTTCAGACAGGGTTGTTAATAATGAGGTAAGCTAAAAAATATTTGCTTGCGAAATACGCATGTTTGTTTTAAATATTAACCAATTATTGCTTTGCGAAATATAAATGTTTTTTTCTAAAAATAAAAAGCCACGTGAAAATATATTATGAAATTACAGAAATTCAAAGAGTCGCATTATTGAATCCAGTTAACAATTTATTTGAAATAAATTTGCATATAATACTATTTTGTAATATTAAGTTCTTATGTAGTCTCTTGAAACTATTGTCAGTGGTGTAACAATCTTGAAAGTAAATATTTTCACACTTGTTTCATGCAATATGTCAGTGTCCTCACATTATTATTATTTCCTATATTCAAATATGAGTAAACAATACTAAACACGTTTAATTATTTTCATAAATGTATATCCTATTTTGGCGAAAAGAATGAAATGTTTACATTTGGTATTTTGTTAAATACATTTGCAAGGAAAGCTCATGTTAGGGCTGGGCTCTCCGAGAAAGCTAATGTGTGAAGTGAACTGAAGTAATGTGGTAATACTGTAAATAAGCTGTAGATAATAACACTGATCAATGTGACACCTGTGGATGTGAAATGAACACAAGATGTAAATATTACTGACTAAATACTGTTGGGACTGAACCATACACAGTGATTCATTAGGATAATTGGGTTATGTATGTTCTATTAATGATGTTTTTATGTCTTTAAACACTAAAATATTTTCTTCAAATGGTGCTGTCTTTGTTCATTTTAGCATGTTAAATTGGTGAAAAACCAGGAGCTTCGTCCCCCAGACCCCCGGAAATTTTTTCAGTCTTTTTCATTGTGGTCAAATCACATGCCCGGACAAGCGATCAAGACATTTTTTAGAAACAACAACGGTGGGTTTCTTCAAACGGTCACTTTGGTGACCCTGACACCATCCAAAGTGAATGGCAGGGTGTCATTTTTGGCGCTAAAAACAACAAACCACGCCTCCGAACGTGTGCATGCAAACGTTGTCATCGAAGACCAAGTGCCAACAACCAAAGGTTTAAATAATCTTAAATATTTTTACCATTGATTGCATGCAGGCTTTAATCAGGTGGCTACATTTTGAATTAAACAATGACTTTTTGCTGATTTAATACAACATATACAGTTTATGCAATGCTTTGATGACAGCGAGCTTTGTTGTTTAACCTTCTAACCATAATTACAAGCCGACAGGAGCATCATCACTATCCGATCATTACAGGAACATTTTATCATTTGGATAAAGACATTCTACCTGTTCTGGAATCAGGTCAGTTTGAGCATTTCAAAACACACAGGGAGTGTTTTTGGATACATCTTTCTCAAAAATGAGCAGTTGTTTATACTTTAATTTTTAAATCTACCTTCTTTCACTCTTCTAGGACAATCGTTTTGCATTTATGATATAGAACAATTAAGTGGTTCACAGCAGAGTGTAAAATCCCCACCAGGGCTGAGCAGTCCTAATTTGGATCAGCACTAATTCCGACATGTGGCTCACTTTTGTCACTCAGATTCATGCATTATTCACGGACAAAAATCCCTAAAATTACAATATCTGGTCCACGCGGACAAACATGCAGTTGAAAACTTTGGCTGAAGTGAACAGGGTTTTTTCCACTTTTTAAATAAAAAAATATATATAATTATGTTATGTTATTAGATATTTTGTCATCCACCTTAAAGGAGAACAATTCTTATGTGAGAAAAGTACACACACTCTTTCCTTTTCTGTGTGTATTCTAAGTAGTGAAAAATGGATAGTACGAGGCGGCGGACAGTGCAGGTAATGGGAATACGATCTATTAAAAAGCCTTTGTGGAAGTCGCTTCCTAGCAGTTCCACTGAAGACACGGCACAAGAGTCCAGCGTGCAGGTTTAACAAGGTTTTTAATGATAATATTTTTCAGTAATCGGTTTCTCTCCGTATCCTCCTCTCCCTCCTGCACCCGGCCGCTTCACACTTAAAGACAACAGATGATTAGATTAACGCATATCACCTGTGCAATCTAATCGTCTGCCGGCTGTGTCTCGCCGTCAGCACATGCCACGCCCCCGTCTGACGGCGCTCTGTTTTCAGCACCATGGACAGAGGCGGTGACCTTTGCTCCTGCAAGCGCGCTGATCACACTCCCTTTCCACAGCCTTCTATAAACCATTCAGGATATTTCGAACACAGTATGATATATATATATATATATATATATATATATATATATATATATATATATATATATATATATATATATATATATATATATATATATATACTAACGTTCAAAAGTTTGGGGTCACATTGAAATGTCCTTATTTTTGAAGGAAAAGCACTGTACTTTTCAATGAAGATAACTTTAAACTAGTCTTAACTTTAAAGAAATACACTCTATACATTGCTAATGTGGTAAAAGACTATTCTAGCTGCAAATGTCTGGTTTTTGGTGCAATATCTACATAGGTGTATAGAGGCCCATTTCCAGCAACTATCACTCCAGTGTTCTAATGGCACAATGTGTTTGCTCATTGGCTCAGAAGGCTAATTGATGATTAGAAAACCCTTGTGCAATCATGTTCACACATCTGAAAACAGTTTAGCTCGTTACAGAAGCTACAAAACTGACCTTCCTTTGAGCAGATTGAGTTTCTGGAGCATCGCATTTGTGGGGTCAATTAAACGCTCAAAATGGCCAGAAAAAGAGAACTTTCATCTGAAACTCGACAGTCTATTCTTGTTCTTAGAAATGAAGGCTATTCCACAAAGTTGTTTGGGTGACCCCAAACTTTTGAACGGTAGTGTATATATATATTTTATTTTTGTATTTTGTATTTTTTATTTGTTGTACTTTTATAGCGCTT
The DNA here is from genome assembly GCF_033978785.1 of Entelurus aequoreus. NCBI lineage: Eukaryota > Metazoa > Chordata > Actinopteri > Syngnathiformes > Syngnathidae > Entelurus > Entelurus aequoreus. Next base: position 16,712,753 of record NC_084749.1, on the reverse strand, counting down.
TTCTACCTTTTTTTAAGGAACTCAAAGCCCTTTGACACTATTTTCCACATATATGTAATATAGTAACAGGTACCTTCATGATAACATGTACTATTTACAGTATTTTACTCATTTTAAACAGTACCAAATTTTTATTAATTTCACAGAGCGCATAGACACGAACACTACATCAGCTAAGGGAGCGCGTTCTGTGTTTGCTACCACTGTGCGAGCCTTGAGCGTTACCCCGTAGCGCCATTGTTAAACGTATCAAATAACAACATGAAACGGTGACTTGCAATGTCCTCTCCAGCCGGGATGGTTGTATCTTTCAGCACTTGTGCTCTCATTGAGCGGGTACGTAATAATCCTCACTCCTCAGATAAACAAAATGCGTCCCAGCAATATGCGTATCCATTTGCCGAGAGCCAAAGTTGACCAACTTCTTGGCTTGATGCTACAACTTCTACTATACAGTTAAGATGCATGATTTATAACCGAGCAGAAAAAGTAGTTCCTCCGTGTTAGCTCTTAATGTTGCAATAGCTTGGTTAATATGCAGGTATGTATGCAATTGGGGTGTTGATAGCATTTTTTTCAAAATGTTTTTTTTAAAGCGTTTCTTAGGCGGAATAGATGACTATTACTTACCTTGGACAAGCAGTTTTTCACCGTTTAAAATTCACGTAAAATGAAAAGACGTGTGTTCTTGTCTCATAAAAGGATTGTGGCTGATGAGCAACATTTTAAAAAGTGCAATATTCTCTAATTTCAATTACTCATCTCAGGTGGTTAGTCTGAATCCGAGTCTTTTATATTGTCACTTGTTGTAACAATGAGCATAGCAACAAGCTAACATGCTGTCAGCATTGTCAACTTTTCCTACCTATTGGTACCTGTTTTTGTGTATTTAGAATCTGCATTAGTCCCAAAAATGTGAAATCAAACTATGTAGGCATGGCGGACATATTTATAAAACAATATTGCCTTCCTTCTTACTTCCTACAAACCAACTGTTTGGAATTTGCTCAATTTGTGACGTTTTCATCAATGGTGACGTCAGTGGATATGTCCATATATGGTAAAGTTTTACACAAAGAGCTTTGCACGCGTCCGCCATTGTAGTCCGACGCTTTTGTCACGGCTGGTTACACCAGGCTTTCATGTTGGGTTTTGTTAGTGTTTTCCCTGGTGTTTTGTGTTAGTTCCTGTCCGGTGCTTTTATTTTGGCGGCCCTTCTGGTTTTGATGGTGTTTTCCCGTGGCTGCTTTACTTCTGTCCATTTCCCCTCACCTTTTTTTCTGTTGGCAATTAAGACTATTTAAGTTGATCCTTTGTCTACCTTGGTTGTCGGGACATTGTTGATGCTGCTGTTATGTGTTCACTGGTGACTACAGACGATCCAGTACGTTCCTACTTTGTGGACGCCATCTGCTCCACATTTCATAGTAAGTGTTTTTTTGCTGCATTCCAGCGTTTTGCTTTGTGTCTGTGTCATATTCTGGCCGTTTAGAGCACTTCCCTTCTGCTCTCTCCTTTTGTTTTTGCTTCTTTAATTAATAAATACCCCTTTTTACTTCACGCCGCTACCTCGTTCATCTGCATCCCTAAAATCACAACAACCTCCAATGCATCGTTTATCAACGCATGGCAGCTTTTTGTGGGGCACACTGGCTCATACATCCTTCGCTGTTGCAATTTCTAATAAAAGGTAACATATAGTTCAAACTTATATAGTAGATTCGATATGGAAGTGCTGAAAATTAGAACATGGCTGACAAGAAGAAGACAAAGATTTGGCAACATTTTGACCAAAGAACTGTCATGATCCGTGGTCCGGATCATGTTTTTGTTATGTTCTGTTAGTTTTGGACTCTTTTAGTTCCTTGAGTTTGTTTTAGTTACCATGGCTACTTCTGATTTTCACCTGCCTCTGGTGTTCGGGACGCGCAGCTGCTGCTAATCAGAGGACTATTTAAGCCTGCCTTTGCCAGTCAGTCGTCCTGGCGTCATTAGTTGTTTGCCTCATGCCTGGACTACGTAAATCGTAGTTGTTTCATGCCACAGTTTCATATTGGTTTCATGCCACAGTTTCGTGTTTGTTCTATGCCATAGTTAATGCTAGTTCTTTCATGCCACAGTTTCGTGTTTGTTTCATGCCACAGTTTCATGTTTTTTATATGCCATAGTTAATGCTAGTTGTTTCATGCCACAGTTTTGTGTTTGTTTCATGCCACAGTTTCGTGTTTGTTCTATGCCATAGTTAATGCTAGTTGTTTCATGCCACGGTTTTGTGTTTGTTTCATGCCACAGTTTCGTGTTTGTTCTATGCCATAGTTAATGCTAGTTGTTTCATGCCACGGTTTTGTTTTTGTTTCATGCCACAGTTTCGTGTTTGTTCTATGCCATAGTTACTGCTAGTTGTTTCATGCCACAGTTTTGTGTTTGTTTCATGGCACAGTTTCGTGTTGGTTCTATGCCATAGTTCATGCTAGTTTTTTCATGCCACAGTTTCGTGTTTGTTTCATGCCACAGTTTCGTGTTTGTTCTATGCCATAGTTAATGCTAGTTTGTTTCATGCCACAGTTTCGTGAGGTTCATGTCTATAGTTTCATGTCCTAAGTTTTTGCCTTAGCTTCCGCGTGCGATAGGCACGCTTGCCTTCGGGTTGTATTCCGTTTTGTATCTCGTTGATTGTTTCTTAAAATTAAATCATGTTCCTACCTGCATGTCCTGTCCAGAGTCGTCCGTCTGCCTTCCTGGGAGAACGACCCCGCAGTAAGCGAAAACCCCGTCATGACAAGAACCACCATTGCATGTTATGTAGACCACAAGGAAGTGTTTTAAATGTAGAAAACCAAATCCTAATATGACCCGCTTTTAAAAATGTGTTGGCTTGATCTCAGTAAAGCTCCTGCCGCTGAAATAAATCACGGTTATTAATGGATCCTTGTGTGGCGTTCACCCTTCTCTGTCAAATAAAATTCAATAAGCACAGTTTTGTATTAGAGGGAATAAAAAAAAAACCTGCATATGCTTAGCTGCGGCACATGTTGAGGCATAAGGCGACTTGGGTTTTTCAAGCAGAAAACACAGGATTAAGGGCACCAGCAAACAGCCGGAAATATGATGGAAAACTTCATAAGCGGAGGAAAAAACATATCGCAGTGAAATGAATCCCAGGCTGGCCTCGCATTCAAATCAGGGGTAATCGACTTCTTTTTTTTTCAGCAGTATGTTGTGATTTACAAAAGCTGTGGGTTTGTGTGAAGATGGGCCAACGTGTTGCAGTGAGATGCTGCTGAAAGGAACAAAGAGGCACATGATTAGATAATCATGTGTTCATTTCCAAGGCTACATTTCCTGATACACGGATTTTGGCAGGCAGATTTTGCATATGAACGGGCCATCATTTATTATATTTGTCGTCGTTTATGTCACATGTTCCGGACTAAATGCCTATAAACATGTTACATATGTTAAAGTATTCGTCCATCAAAATGATTTTTTTATGCAACTTTTGCTTACTTATTAATCACAAGTTAACTTGTTATCTTCCCGCTGCTAAGGCTGGGCACTACCATTCAGGTCTGGTCTAGTAGTAAGTGTTAGCACTTATAACTAGAGATGTCTTTTTTGCCGATATCCGAAATTCCGATATTGTCCAACTCTTAATTACCGATTCCGGTATCAACCGATACCGATATATACAGTCGTGGAATTAACACATTATTATGCCTGATTTTGTTGTGATGCCCCGCTGGATGCATTAAACAATGTAACAAGGTTTTCCAAAATAAATCAACTCAAGTTATGGAAAAAAAATGCCAACATGGCACTGCCATATTTATTATTGAAGTCACAAAGTGCATTATTTTTTTTTTAACATGCCTCAAAGCAGCAGCTTGGAATTTGGGACATGCTCTCCCTGAGAGAGCATGAGGAAATTGAGGTGGGCGAGGTTGGGGCGGGTGGGAGTAGGGGTATTCAGGTGTATATTGTAGCGAAGAGTTAGTGCTGCAAGGGGTTCTGGGTATTTTTTCTGTTATGTTAACGTTGTGTTACGGTGCGGATGTTCTCCCGAAATGTGTTTGTCATTCTTGTTTGGTGTGGGTTCACAGTGAGGCGCATATTTGTAACAGTGTTAAAGTTGTTTATACGGTCACCCTCAGTGTGACCTGTATGGCTGTTGACCAAGTATGAATTGCATTCACTTGTGTGTGTGAAAAGCCGTAGATATTATATAGGGGCGGCGTGGCGAAGTTGGTAGAGTGGCCGTGTCAGCAATCGGAGGGTTGCTGGTTACTGGGGTTCAATCCCCACCTTCTACCATCCTAGTCACGTCCGTTGTGTCCTTGGGCAAGACACTTCACCCTTTGCTGGCTGCTTGTTAGCGCCTTGCATGGCAGCTCCCTCCATCAGTGTGTGAATGTGTGTGTGAATGGGTGAATGTGGAAATACTGTCAAAGGGCTTTGAGTACCTTGAAGGTAGAAAAGCGCTATACAAGTACAACCCATTTATTATTTATATTATGTGATTGGGCCGGCACGCAAAGGCAGTGCCTTTAAGGGACGCCCCCAATATTGTTGTCTGGGTGGAAATCGGGAGAAATTCGGGAGAATGGTTGCCCTGGGAGATTTTCGGGAGGGGCACTGAAATTCGGGAGTCTCCAGAGAAAATCGGGAGGGTTGGCAAGTATGACTGGGAGACGCAACTGCTCTGTACTTCTCCCTACGTCCGTGTACCACTCCGTACAGTGGCGTTTTAAAAAGTCATACATTTTACTTTTTGAAACCGATCCCGATAATTTCCGAAATTACATTTTAAAGCATTTATCGGCCGATAATATCGTCAGTCCGATATTATCGAACATCTCTATTTATAACAGAGATTTTAGATGCAAGCCGATATAATCCGTTGTTGTTTTTTGCTGATATCGGACCAATATCCAAAATCAATATCCACTAAACCAGGGGTGGGCAATTAATTTTTACCGGGGGCCGCATGAGCAACCCGAGCACTGCTGGAGGGCCACATCGACAATATTTCAATTAAATCTTGCTCAATATTATTTTTGATGTATACCGTAAGATAAATAATAATAATAATAATATTAATAATAATAGTAATACTTCAACATAGTGTGTGTAACAGCATTCCATGACTAATATAAATAAATTAACATTAATAATAAATGACAGTAAAATAAGCACACGTATGACTGAGGAGTCATAGTGTAACTTTGTGTGGTGTTTGAGTTGTCCGACTTTTTGTGTGGCCATAAACGCACCAGTGGTTTAGTGCTATGCGTGTTGGTGACAGATGACAAGTATAAACAGTTTTGCTCAATAAAGTGATCGATATAATTCCTGTCCTCGAAGCATCTCGATAAACGTTACAATAATTGAACGGTGTTCAATTGAACGGTGTTGACGAACACCGTTAGGGCCGCTTGTTGTCACTGTCACTCAAAGTTGCATTGCAAAATTACATAGAATAAATGTGTTTATTTTGTTTAGAATTCAGATGGGATTTGATTTGGTGCGCGGCATATAATTGCTGTGCGCAGAGGACGCTTGAGCAGTGCGCAATTGCGCAGGCGCGCACCTTAGAGGGAACGTTGCTTGGCAGTCCATGTCTTGTTGAAAAACACGCCATTCGTCATCAACTTTTCTCTTTTTAGCGTCTCGGGTGTAAACCGTGCATCACTTGTCGCTGCATGTGCACCTTCACTCACAGGTTACACACGGACATACGCCCATAAATAACACTTTTCAAAATAAAAGCAGCACAGTTGTATTGCGCGCACGACATAGATGTTTTTTCAACTTTATTTTGTAATTTGTGATTGTAGCTGTTCACATTCACTCACAATCACGCACACGCACACGTCCACACGGAAGTAATACAAATAACGATTTTCAAAACAAAAGCAGCACCGTTGTATTGCCCACTCGACATAGATACTTTTTTAAATTTATTTTGTAATTTATAATTGGCCTCACGCGGGCCGGACAGGGACGCACAAAGGGCCGGATGCGGCCCGCGGACCGCAGAATGCCCAGGTCTGCACTAAAGCCACATATACTAAACTACATCTCCTCAGTGTTCCAAGTAAAATGTGTTGTTAATTGCACTCCATTGCTGTTCCTTGGTTTCACACTCGAGCAAAAGTGCGCTGCCTAATTGGCTAAAGTTTGCTTCTTCAAAAGTCAAGAGGTGAACTCGTGTGACAAACAGGAGAATACAGCCAAGAAAGAGGATTATCCGCTGAGCCATCGATGACCTTTCCGCAGGAAGCTTCCTTCTCTGTCAATCAATGACAGACCATGCGGTGTTAAGGTTGCAGGGACTTAAGTCTCCTTCATAATTGAGCGAGTAACACATCCCCTCCGGCCACACCACGTTTTCTTCCAAGCCACATATGGTTCCACACTTGAGTCACAGTAACCTCCTATTGACGTGCAGAGGGTTGGGAAATAAAGCCATTGGAATCAATTCCACAACATAACTCTTGCAAGCCGACGTTTTGTAATGAAAAGGAAATAGGGGGTCAGGTTTGATTCCTGGCGGGATCAAAAGTGACTTAATGTTCCTCCCAAGCTGACCCAAGCAAAACAGTCGCATTTACGGGGGGCGAAACCGCAACTGTAAGACCACAGATGCACCCCCCCGTGTTTTTTGGAAAGCTGAGCTGTGACATGGCATGAACACACACATGTGCCACTGTGTGTTTTGAGCCTGGCCGTGTTTGAGCCGGCACAATTATGCGCGTGACACATATGCATAAAAAAAAAGAGGTACTTTCTTTCAGACTTAACATAATTGGTAGCTGGAGCTATTATGAGGCTCTGACTCAGGGAGGCGAGTCAAGACTGACCAAGGAAAACACTTGGCTTTTTTTTTTTAATCATCTGCCCAAAATAATTTAAAAAAACAATATAATCAACACAGTTTTGCAAACCATAGCTACGTTTATGTTAACTACAAACCCCGTTTCCATTTGAGTTGGGAGATTGTGTTAGATGTACACTACCGTTCAAAAGTTTGGGGTCACCCAAACAATTTTGTGGAATAGCCTTCATTTCTAAGAACAATAATAGACTGTCGAGTTTCAGATGAAAGTTCTCTTTTTCTGGCCATTTTGAGCGTTTAATTGACCCCACAAATGTGATGCTCCAGAAACTCAATCTGCTCAAAGGAAGGTCAGTTTTGTAGCTTCTGTAACGAGCTAAAGTGTTTTCAGATGTGTGAACATGATTGCACAAGGGTTTTCTAATCATCAATTAGCCTTCTGAGCCAATGAGCAAACACATTGTACCATTAGAACACTGGAGTGATAGTTGCTGGAAATGGGCCTCTATACACCTATGTAGATATTGCACCAAAAACCAGACATTTGCAGCTAGAATAGTCATTTACCACATTAGCAATGTATAGAGTGTATTTCTTTAAAGATAAGACTAGTTTAAAGTTATCTTCATTGAAAAGTACAGTGCTTTTCCTTCAAAAATAAGGACATTTCAATGTGACCCCAAACTTTTGAACGGTAGTGTAGATATAAACGGAATACAATGATTTGCAAATCCTTTTCAACCCATATTCAATTGAATGCACTACATCCATCCATCCATCCATTTTCTACCGCTTATTCCCTTCGGGGTCGCGGGGGGCGCTGGAGCCTATCTCGTTGGCGTTCTGTCAAGAATGGAATAAAGCGCAGAGAGCGTATCAAAGTGTGACAAAGCTCAGCAAAGCTTGACTCAAAGCGTAGGAAAGCTTAACAGATCTTGGTTCAAAGCGCAGACCCCAGTCGCCACCGCATGCCACCAGACGACCCTCACGCTTTATGCCTGGTTCACACCAAAGGCGCTTGCCGCGCTTTAAATCGCCGAGCAAAGCGCCGTCATTTTTGTCAATTTTTCCACGAATATCCCGATCTCCGAAGTAATGTTATGCTTTGATATGCTCTGATACGCTCTGATACCCTCTGATACGAATTAGTTGCCGCTTTGTTACTGTTCCTCACGCTTTGATCCCGCTTTAAAAAGCTTTAAATCACGATTTGATACGTCTTATTACGCTTTATTGAACATTATTACGCTTTGATAAGATCCTGGCGCTTTAAAGCAGGCTCTGACACGATTATCAAGCTCTGTTGTGCATTGTTACAACAAAAACAAAACAAAAAAGGGGAAAAACTCAGTATACTGTTTTCCACACATTTTTATATTTATTTATTTTTTCACTTTCTCTTTTTTTTCCGTTATATTATGTTTTATATCTTCATTTTTATTATTTTTGTCATCTTAATAAATATCTATCTTTTATTTATTATGCTAGTTGAAAATAATCAAAGGCAATTATCCACACATTTTTTATATTAATTTCTTTTTTCAATTTCTCTTTTTTTTCCGTTATATTATGTTTTATATTTTCATTTCTATTATTTTTGTCATCTTAATAAATATCTATCTTTTATTTCTTATGCTAGTTGAAAATATTCAAAGGCAATTATCCACACATTTTTTATATTAATTAATTCTTTCAATTTCTCTTTTTTTTCCCGTTATATTATGTTTTATATCTTCATTTCTATTATTTTTGTCACCTTAATAAATATATATATTTTATTTAGTATGCTAGTTGAAAATAATCAAAGGCAATTATCCACACATTTTTTATATTAATTTCTTTTTTCAATTTCTCTTTTTTTTCCGTTATATTATGTTTTATATCTTCATTTCTATTATTTTTGTCATCTTAATAAATATCTATCTTTTATTTATTATGCTAGTTGAAAATATTCAAAGGCAATTATCCACACATTTTTTATATTAATTTATTTTTTCAATTTCTCTTTTTTTTCCGTTATATTATGTTTTATATCTTCATTTCTATTATTTTATTCATCTTAATAAATATCTATCTTTTATTTATTATGCTAGTTGAAAATATTCAAAGGCATTTCTTTTAAACGTAACATATTCTCTTTATTATTAACATTTTCAGAAAGAAAAATGACAGACAGTATTGTCAAACTGCAACATCAAACATCACGCTTTGATAAGCTCTCTGTGCATTATTCCATTCTTGACAGAGCGCATCATTTTTTTAAACCGTTTAAACATTTTTGGCGAACTTGCCGCATGTCCCGCTTCACTACAAGCTTTCCCTCGATCCATTAGGACCCTCACGCTTTAATCACGCTTTGTTACGCTTTAGCGCCGCTTTGCATGCCGCTTTAAAGTGCCGTCAAAGCGCCGTTGGTGTGAACCTAGCATAAACGGTTTAAAAAAATTTGGCGCTCTGTCAAGAATGGAAAAAAGCGCAGAGAGTGTATCAAAGTGTGACAAAGCTCAGCAAAGCTTGACTCAAAGCGTAGGAAAGCTTAACAGATCTTGGTTCAAAGCGCGGACCCCAGTCGCCACCGCATGCCACCAGACAACCCTCACGCTTTATGCCTGGTTCACACCAAAGGCGCTTGCCGCGCTTTAAATCGGCAAGCAAAGCGCCGTCATTTTTGTCAATTTTTCCACGAATATCCCGATCTCCGAAGTAATGTTATGCTTTGATATGCTCTGATACGCTCTGATACCCTCTGATACGAATTAGTTGCCGCTTTGTTACCGTTCCTCACGCTTTGATCCCGCTTTGATAAGCTTTAAATCACGATTTGATACGTTTTATTACGCTTTATTGAACATTATTACGCTTTGATAAGATCCTGGCGCTTTAAATCAGACTCTGACACGATTATCAAGCTCTGTTGTGCATTGTTACAACAAAAACAAAACAAAAAAGGGGAAACACTCAGCATACTGTTTTCCACACATTTTTATATTCATTTATTTTTTCACTTTCTCTTTTTTTTACGTTATATTATGTTTTATATTTTCATTTCTATTATTTTTGGCATCTTAATAAATATCTATCTTTTATTTCTCATGCTAGTTGAAAATAATCAAAGGCAATTATCCACACATTTTTTATATTAATTTATTTTTTCAATTTCTCTTTTTTTTCTGTTATATTATGTTTTATATTTTCATTTCCATTATTTTTGTCATCTTAATAAATATCTATCTTTTATTTAGTATGCTAGTTGAAAATAATCAAAGGCAATTATCCACACATTTTTTATATTAATTTCTTTTTTCAATTTCTCTTTTTTTTCCGTTATATTATGTTTTATATCTTCATTTCTATTATTTTTGTCATCTTAATAAATATCTATCTTTTATTTCTTATGCTAGTTGAAAATATTCAAAGGCAATTATCCACACATTTTTTATATTAATTTCTTTTTTCAATTTCTCTTTTTTTTCCGTTATATTATGTTTTATATTTTCATTTCTATTATTTTTGTCATCTTAATAAATATCTATCTTTTATTTCTCATGCTAGTTGAAAATATTCAAAGGCAATTATCCACACATTTTTTATATTAATTTATTTTTTCAATTTCTCTTTTTTTTCCGTTATATTATGTTTTATATCTTAATTTCTATTATTTTATTCATCTTAATAAATATATATATTTTATTTATTATGCTAGTTGAAAATATTCAAAGGCATTTCTTTTAAACGTAACATATTCTCTTTATTATTAACATTTTCAGAAAGAAAAATTACAGACATTATTGTCAAACTGCAACATCAAACATCACGCTTTGATAAGCTCTCTGCGCATTATTCCATTCTTGACAGAGCGCATCCTTTTTTTAAACCGTTTAAACATATTTTTTTTTTACGAAGCCACGCTGTTGTAACACATGCCGAATGTGGCTTGGCATTGTCTTGCTGAAATAAGCAGGGGCGTCCGTGAAAAAGACGGCGCTTAGATGGCAGCATATGTTGTTCCAAAACCTCACGCAGTTGTGGACAAAGGGGTGTACCTCGCCCCATCCTTTCTTGTGAAAGACTGAGCATTTTTTGGGAAGCTGTTTTATTACCCAATCATGGCACCCACCTGTTCCCGATTAGCCTGCACACCTGTGGGATGTTCCAAATAAGTGTTTGATGAGCATTCCTCAACTTGATCAGTATTTATTGCCACCTTTCCCAACTTCTTTGTCACGTGTTGCTGGCATCAAATTCTAAAGTTAATGATTATTTGCACAAAAAAAAAAAGTTTATCAGTTTGAACATCAAATATGTTCCAGGAATTCTGTAATACCATTTGTCAATTCAACATGTTACTACTTCAACATTACTTGACCGATATAAATAATTCCAACACCAACCAAGTCAGCTCATTCAGGACATTCATGCTCCTAATAATTTTCGAAAAAATCCCTCTATTCCAAAACTTCTCAAATTTCCAGGAAGTTCCCATTGAAATGAATGGGACATTTTTCCAAGTTGCACAATTCCCACATTTTTCAACCTATTCAAACCATTCCAACATCAACACATTCCACTCATCCCGGACATTCAAATTAACGCTTTCCCAAGTTCCAAACCAAATTCCCGTTTTTCCCGAAATTCCGGGTTTTCCAGAAATTCCGGGTTTTCCCGAAATTCCAGGAATTCTGTAATACCATTTCTCAATTCAACATGTTACTACTTCAACATTACTTGACCGATTTAAAAAATTCCAACACCTACCAATTCAACTCATTCAGGACATCCGTGCCCCTAATAAATTTTTTTTAAATCACACTTTTACCCAAATTGAAAAATTTCCAGGAATTTTTCATTGAAATGAGTGGGATATTTCTCAAAGTTGCACAATTCGCTAATTTTTCAACTTATTCAAAACATTCCAACATCAACAAATTCCACTCATTCTGGACATTCAAGCTAACACTTGCCCAAGTTCCAAACTAAATTCCCAGTTTTCCCAAAATTCCAGGAATTGTGTAATACCATTTCTCAATTCAACATGTTACTACTTCAACATTACTTGACCGATTTAAAAAATTCCAACACCAACCAAGTCAGCTCATTCAGGACATTCATGCTCCGTATCATTTTCCAAATAATCCCACTTTTCCGAAAATCCTTAAATTTCAAGGAAGTTCCCATTTAAATCAATGGGACATTTTTCCAAATTGCACAATTCCCACATTTTTCAACCTATTCAAACCATTCCAACATCAACACATTGCACTCATCCTGGACATTCAAACTAACACTTTCCCAAGTTCCAAACCAAATTCCCGGTTTTCACAAAATTCCAGGAATTCCATAATACCATTTCTCAATTCAACATGTTCCTACTTCAACATTTCTTGACCGATTTAAACAATTCCAACACCAGCCAATTCAACTCATTCAGGACATTAATGCTCCTAATAATTTTTTTTTAAATCCCGCTTTTCTCAAAATTCTCAAATTTCCGGGAAGTTCACATTGAAATGAACGGGACATTTTTCCAAATTGCACAATTCCCACATTTTTCAACCTATTCAAACCATTCCAACATCAACACATCCCACTCATCCTGAACATTCAAACTAACACTTTCCCAAGTTCCAAACCAAATTCCCGGTTTTCCCCAAATTCTTGGTTTTCCCCAAATTCCAGGGATTCCATAATACAATTTCTCAATTCAACATGTTACTACTTCAACATTTCTTGACGAATTTAAATAATTCCAACACCAAACAATTCAGCTCATTCAGGACATTTATGCTCCTAATAATTTCCAAAAAAATCCTGCTTTTCCCAAAATTCTCAAATTTTCAGGAAGTTCCCATTGAAATGAACAGGGCATTTTTCCAAGTTGCACAATTCCCACACTTTTCAACCTATTCAAATCATTCCAACATCAACACATTCAACTCATCCTGTACCTTCCAACTAACACTTTCCCAAGTTCCAAACCAAATTCCTGGTTTTCCTGAAAATTCAAACTCTTCAACATTCAGACCATTCCAACATTTAAACTATTCTTACATTCATACTACATACTATCAGCATTTCAGTTCAACTTCAGCATTGGAGCATTCACACGCATTTCTTTCAGGAATTGCCTCATCTAGTTGATATCAAAAATCTCTTTTTAAAGAGTGACCTGGACAATGGGGCAGGAGAACAAAGTTACCGAAATACGCTGTTTCGTTATTTTCCCACACTAACCAGAAAGTTCTTACCATCATCATAGCGTTGCTAAAACGGCGGCAAAGTTGTGAGCAGAGTTTGAATGCATGCACCGAGCAAACCGTTTGATTTGCGTTAAAAGAATGTCAATCTTGTCTACCCGCGTCCAAATTAATCCGTCACGTTGCCAGGGATCGCTGATTACTACGTCAAATGCGAGCCTTGAAATAAGATGCAAGTTCCCGCGTTGAGCTCGGGTGCGCGTGAGTTACTTTATTGATCCAACATTCCGATTAGAATTTTTAATTAATGGAGGAGGCTAATTGCCTGGAGAGAGGAACTCACCCGACCCTGAACGAGCTTGATCATTTGCGTCGCGGCGCAAATCCCCCGTTAATTGTCAAGCCAATTTGACTCGCCTTGCCAGGCATGATAAGCCGGGCCTCGTTTGAAAAAGGCTCCTGCGCCCGTATCGGAGGTGTATAAAAACATTGCGGGTCAAATTTCCTTTAAATTGAACAGATGTAATATTTGTGAGGGGCAAGGTTTACTCCAAGGCTATAATTTTCCTCAGAGCGGGGATGAAGACCACTGGGGGTATTTCCGCAGCCTAGAGGGGTTCCATTAACTATTAATCTTCTCCTGGAGAGCAGGGGGAACCGTGAAGTCACAGCTGCCATTACGTTCCGTAACGCAACGGCTTTCCACTGTTTCCATTGGCAAATCATCCGGGTCTGGCTAATTAATTTCAAATAAAACACATTGGTTATGCATAATTTATGTTCAAAGCCCAGAGCTACCGGTGTTAGACAAATACACAAAACTCCATACTGAATTACCAGCCACTTGAGCTGAAAGGAAGAGTGTGGGCGCTTGGCAACGTATCAAACTCGGTGCCTGGGTTTCTTGGGATGAGACGATCCAAAGCAAACAAACTCCATCACAGAGCGATATTTTCCAAGTTTTTTTGTATTTTTCTTGTAGGTGAACTGGTTTGATTTGGCAATGAACAAAATAAAAGGACCTCTACCATCTACTCCAGGGGTGTCCAAACTTTTTCCACTGAGGGCCGCAGACTGAAAAATCAAAGCAAGCGGGGGCCATTTTGATATTTTTTATTTTAAAAACCAATACAATATATTTACAAAAAAAAGATACATTTAGGCCTCCACTCAGACTTGATCCCGGGGACCCCAAAAGGTTTTGGTCAAAAAAAATATTACAAATGTGTCATTATTTAGTATTATTATTATTATTCAAGGTTTAAATCTCTAGATCAACATTAGGTCTTTCTGTCAATATAACACATTTAAAGATTTAAGTTGTATGCCATTTTTGTCAAGGAAAACCGTGTTTTTTTATGGAAAAAAAAACAAAATATGCAATATTTTCCCCCAATAAAATTTTAAAGTGGAATATTTGAGATTATATAATAATTGGAGTCTTAAAAAGGTCAATAACTCATAACAACATTGATTTTAATTCATTATTTTTTGAGCAATGACACTTAAAAAAAAAAAAAGTCCCACTAAAATTATTGGGGATCTAAAAGGGTTACTGCTCAGTAAAATTTAAAAAAATAAATCCAACATTTTTTTTAACTTTTACCACAATAGTCTCAAGATCAACTTCAGATCTATCCGTCAATTATAAGTTTTATTGTCGTTTATGTTTTTTGTTTGTTCGTTTTAGGCCCTTCTTTAAAAAACGTTGTTTTTTAAATGGCAACCAAAAACTATGCAACATTTTCCCCCCAAAATATCTCAAAGTGTAATATTTAATGTGAAGTAAATGGAGCCTTGAATAGGTCAATAATTCACAATGACATTGATTTTCATTCTTTTTTTTTTTTTTTTAAAGAAACAGCCTGCATGGCAGCTTTGTGTTATTAGAGTAAATAATGCAACATGTTCTTGTTACATTTCACCTGTTTGCTCTTTTATACCACTTTTTATGTTTTTTTGTTTTTTTTCATCCTATTTTTAGAATGTGCCGTGGGGCCGTTAAAAAATTACCCGCGGGCCGCAAACGGGGGCCGCACTTTGGACACCCCTGATCTACTCGGTTAGTATACTAATCTAATCTGGTCAGTGATGAGGGTTATCCTTATTGTATGTAATTAAACTATCTGCACTATCAGCTTGATATCACCAGTATGAATGACTAAAACAGGGGTTCTTAACCTTTTTGACCTTGGGGCCCAACTTTTGCGTAACAGAGGGGCCTGAGGCCCACTTAAATATTAACATTAAATTACTATTAATATTTTAATCATATTAACCCTTGTGTAATGTTCATATTGTTGTTACTCAGCCAGCATTTGTGGGTCTGATGGACCCGTTTTGCATTTTGTGGCTTTTAATGCCTCACAATCAAACACTTTTATGTTAAAATACTGAATACTTATCCCAATAAACATCTGTTCAGTATTTTAACATAA
This sequence comes from Entelurus aequoreus, assembly GCF_033978785.1. Classification (NCBI taxonomy): domain Eukaryota; kingdom Metazoa; phylum Chordata; class Actinopteri; order Syngnathiformes; family Syngnathidae; genus Entelurus; species Entelurus aequoreus. Next base: position 16,697,286 of record NC_084749.1, on the reverse strand, counting down.
AAGTGTTTGATTGTGAGGCATTAAAAGCCACAAAATGCAAAACGGGTCCATCAGAACCACAAACGCTGGCTGAGTAACAACAATATGAACGTTGCACGGTAAATTTCTCTGCCAGTTTCTGCATCCCACAGGGATTCTTCTTTTGTGTTTCTGCACCTGCGGTTCCCACACAAGGTTGCAACATTGTTTGTCAACACTGTCTGCTCTCATTTTCTCGCACATTTGATCCTCTGATGTTCTGTGTACCTACACTCTGTCCTCCTCCTGTCTAGGCCTGCTGTGTGAGTGTGTGTGTGTGTGTGTGGGTGGGTGCATGTGGTACATAGAACATCAATTTCCACACTTCTATTAGCCCCGGGTACAGTGGACCCGAACATCTTATATGTAATAGAAATGTGTAGGGGGGGTGTATGGTGTGTGGACATTAAATATGTATTCTGATATATGTTATTCACAGTAAATGAGCCAAAGTCAGTGAGTCTCAGTTTGAAAAATTAATTAATTGTATAATTTTTCTTTTAATAAAAAATGAAAGCGGGTCCCACAGACCTGGACACCACACAAGAGTAGGTAACTACATCTAACCTACTCTAAAAAAGCAGGATAAACTTTGCCTAATGATATTAAAGCAAGTGTTGTACACAAAGATGATTACCAAGGCTTCGGTCAGGCTGATTACAAAATAAATACTTAACGAATACACTGCGAAAAAAAATTGTCACGTAAAATAAATACCAACTAAATTAATAAATAATAATTGTAAATGTGTTTCTTGACTGAACTGTCAATGAAATTAAAGTGCAAATGAAAATACAGCTTCACCACCTGAGTTATATTTTTTGCGCTTAAGAAAATCAAACTATTCTTCTTTTTTTTTTTGAGATTCTCATTACTACCACAAGTGGTGGAAAAGTTAACTACGGACCACAGCTGAGAAACAGATATTTTTCTGTGGCCCCCCAGGGCTGGGGTCGGCAACTCGCGGCTCTAGAGCCGCATGCGACTCTTTAGCGCCGCCCTGGTGGCTCCCTGGAACATTTTCAAAAATGTATGAAAATGGAAAAAAATGGGGAGAAAAATAATATTTTTTGTTTTAAACTAGTTTCTGTAGGAGGACAAACATGACACAAACCTACCTAACTGTCAGTAAGTCCACTGTTTAATATGTTTGTGTTTATGCCATTTGCACCATTGTTGTCCTAATAATTTCGATGGTCCTTGAACTCACCGTAGTTGTGTGGAATGAGACGCAACAGTTTGTTTACTGCCACAGTAAGACGTAAAACATTTTGTTATTGGTACTTTGTTTCATATCATTTGTCAAGGTTGTAATCTGTAAGTAGGTTAGATGTAATTATTGAATATGATTAAAATCAAGAGTAAGATTATTAATTCAGTATTAATATTTCAGTAGGCCCCAGGCCCCTCTGTAGTGGACAAGTTGGGCCCCAAGGTCAAAAATATTAAGAACCTCTGCCCTACACCACATGACATGGGTCAATATAACAGCAATCATAGAAATGCTGTAGTTGCAGTTTGGTTTATTTGCTTAAAAGGGGCTCTAAGATTATTTTAATCTGCATCTAAAACACTTCCTTGCAGTTCAGATAATGTGTATTGGATATGTTTTGGTGTAAAGTTAGCGTTAAAATGTTGCTTCACGTCAGTTTTATAACCTTATTTTGAGTCTGTCTGCAAGATGTTGGCGTGATTGCGAATGAAACCTTTCCTCACCCTCTCCAAAAGTATCTTCATTTATCTTTTGAAAATGTTTATATATATATATATATATATATATATATATATATATATATATATATATATATATATATATATATATATATATATATATATATATATATATATATATATATATATATATATATATATATATATATATACACTGTGTATATATATATATATATATATATATATATATATATATATATATATATATATATATATATATAAATATTTATATTTATATATATATATATATATATATATATATATACATATATATATATATATATATATATATATATATATATATATATATACTACCGTTCAAAAGTTTGGGGTCACATTGAAATGTCCTTATTTTTGAAGGAAAAGCACTGTACTTTTCAATGAAGATAACTTTAAACTAGTCTTAACTTTAAAGAAATACACTCTATACATTGCTAATGTGGTAAAAGACTATTCTAGCTGAAAATGTCTGGTTTTTGGTGCAATATCTACATAGGTGTATAGAGGCCCATTTCCAGCAACTATCACTCCAGTGTTCTAATGGTACAATGTGTTTGCTCATTGGCTCAGAAGGCTAATTGATGATTAGAAAACCCTTGTGCAATCATGTTCACACATCTGAGAACAGATTAGCTCGTTACAGAAGCTACAAAACTGACCTTCCTTTGAGCAGATTGAGTTTCTGGAGCATCACATTTGTGGGGTCAATTAAACGCTCAAAATGGCCAGAAAAAGAGAACTTTCATCTGAAACTCGACAGTCTATTCTTGTTCTTAGAAATGAAGGCTATTCCACAAAATTGTTTGGGTAACTCCAAACTTTTGAACGGTAGTATATATATATATATATATATATATATATATATATATATATATATATATATATATATATATATATATATATATATATATATATATATATATATATATATATATATATATATATATATATATATATATATATATACATATATATATATATATATATATATATATATATATATATATATATATATATACATATATATATATATATACATATATATATATATATACATATATATATATATATACATATATATATACATATATATATATATATATATATATATATATATACATATATATATATATATATATATATATATATATATATATATATATATATATACATATATATATATATATATATATATATATATATATATATATATATATATATATATATATATATATATATATATACATATATATATATATATATACATATATATACATATATATACATATATATATATATATATATACATATATATACATATATATATATATATATATATATATATATATATATATATATATATATATATATATATATATATATATATATATATATATATATATAAAAGACGTAGCTCGCCCAAAGATGACATAAAATGCAATCACATTTGAAAAGATTAGATCGAACTACCTCCTGATGTGGCCCACATCTGATGCGAAAATATCACATTTGAAGTTCTTTTGGAGTGTTTAGAAATACAAAAAAATATTGGATCTGTTCCACTTCAGGGCAAAAAAAAAAAATCTGATTTGGTGTCCAGTGTAAACGGAGATAACGGATGGGTCAAATGCAGAGAGTAATTTCACCACGCCGAGTGTGTGTGTGACTATCAGTGGTACTTTAACTCAATATGTCTTTTGTTTAAAACGTCCAAGTTAGCGTTTAGCACGCTCCCAGTCATAATAACTCACGTGGTGTCAAAGAGACAGTTTTATGAGGGACACACCTAAACACACCTGTTGTTGTCTTGTTGTTTCACTGCCTCATTAAAAACTCCCGAGACACCAGAAAACTGCCACCTCTCTCCCAGCTTCACCCTTCAGCTACTGGCATGCGGGATTTGAGCACTCCCCACTGGGCACTTTGCAGTTGATTTTCATCCCGTGACCAAGAGAAATAGAAGTCCTGCAGAAATCGTTCTGTTTTGGGTGCCCAGCAAATTATTGTTGCAATTACCTTTTTAACTTCCTTCCAAATGGTTTGAGTGGAGTATTAATCTGAATTAAATTCTGCGACGATGGCCCACCCACAGAGGGAAACATCTGCATTGTTTTTGTTTGAGCGACTCCCCAAAAAATGACCGCCTTCTCCCGAAGCTGGACGGGTTCAAAAGAGAGATTAAGGGGAAAAGGGAAAAAGAGGCATGGAAAGAGATAAATGTAGGAGGATGAAAAAGAAAAGGAACATTCCCAAAACCGGGCTGGTTAATTGCACGGGATTGGAACCAGATGCACCGCCGCAGTGACGTTATCTGAGCAGACCTTGAAAGTCCTTTTGCTTTCAGGGGGGGGGGGGGGGGAAGACTCGAGGTCCGCCAGATTGGAGGGATGACAAAGGCTGATAATGAGGAAGATGGAAAGGTGTCATGACACGGGCGCGAGCGAGCGGAAAAGAAAATTAGGGCTGAGGCTAATAACTGGATGGGAAAATAACGACATCAAGAGAAGCGCGGTCAAAGCTGTTGACTTGGACGCGTTGTCTCCGAGACAGTCGGGCCGACGACCGGCGTCGTTGCGAAGTTTGGCCAATTATCAAAGAAAAGTGCAAACACATTGGTCCAAGAGTCTGCTCAGGCTCATCGTGGACTGTTAAAAACAATAAAAAATAACGGCCAATTCGCTCTCCTCGTGAGCTGGACTTTGTCATTTGAAATAAATGGAACTGCATGCCCGCTCTCGCAAGTTGCCAACTCCGAGCCCTCAATCTAACCTCAATTAAAAACTTCCCAGCATGAATATGCATGAATGCAAAAGCTCCAGCAGGAAGCCAGAAACACACATTTTAATTAAAGCAGCGTTCTGCCTCTGTAATCTTTTGTGGTATCCAAGCTCGTAGGAATGGGAATCTTTATTATCTTTATTTATTATGAGCAGGGTTGTACTAATAAAGTGACGCGGTACTGATTAATTAAAAACGGTACTATACTGCCTTTGAAATATACCTGTACTTTTTTATTAATTAATTGTGTGGTGTTCGGGTCTGTGGGACCCGTTTTCATTTTTTTATTAAAAGAAAAATGATACAATTAATACATTTTTCAAACTGAGACTCACTGACTTTGGCTATTTTTCTGTGAAGAACATATATCAGAATACATATTTTATGACCACACACCATACACCCCCCCTTACACATTTCTATTACCGTATTTTTCGGAGTATAAGTCGCTCCGGAGTATAAGTCGCACCTGCCGAAAATGCATAATAAAGAAGGAAAAAAACATATATAAGTCGCACTGGAGTATAAGTCGCATTTTTTGGGGAAATGTATTTGATTAAACCCAACACCAAGAATAGACATTTGAAAGGCAATTTAAAATAAATAAAGAATAGTGAACAACAGGCTGAATAAGTGTACGTTATATGAGGCATAAATAACCAACTGAGAACGTGCCTGGTATGTTAACGTAACATATTTTGGTAAGAGTCAATCAAATAACTATAACATATAGAACATGCTATACGTTTACCAAGCAATCTGTCACTCCTAATCGCTAAATCCCATGAAATCTTATACGTCTAGTCTCTTACGTGAATGAGCTAAATATTATCATTTGATATTTTACAGTAATGTGTTAATAATTTCCCACTTAAGTCGCTCCTGAGTATAAGTCGCACCCCCGGCCAAACTATGAAAAAAACTGCGACTTATAGTCCGAAAAATACGGTACATATAAGATTTTCGGGTCCACTGGACCCGGGGCTAATAGAAGTGTGGAAATTGATGTTCTGTGTACCACACACACACACACACACACACACACACACACACACACACACACACACACACACACACACACACACACACACATACAAACACACACAAACACACACACACACACAGCAGGCCTAGACAGGAGGAGGACAGAGTGTAGGTACACAGACCATCAGAGGGTCAAATGTGCGAGAAAATGAGAGCAGACAGTGTTGACAAACAATATTGCAACCTTGTGTGAGAACCGCAGGTGCAGAAACACAAAAGAAGAATCCCTGTGGGATGCAGAAACTGGCAGAGAAATTTCCCGTGCAACGTTCATATTGTTGTTACTCAGCCAGCGTTTGTGGGTCTGATGGACCCGTTGCATTTTTAACTTTTATGTTAAAATACTGAACAGATGTTTATTGGGATAAGGTAAACATCTGTTCAGTATTTTAACATAAAAGTGTTTGATTGTGAGGCATTAAAAGCCACAAAATGCAACGGGTCCATCAGACCCACAAACGCTGGCTGAGTAACAACAATATGAACATTACACAAGGGTTAAAGGCATTACAGCGCGTCGTCATGACATTGCTGGTTTTATTAGCAGAGGCGCACGTTAGACAACGCACACAAACGTAGTACTTACAAGCAGAAACAGTGTGTAGACAGAAAAATGAGAATGGACGCATTTCGGCTTAAAAATTAACGATAAAGTTGAAGTTATAACACTGAAGCGACGCTCTGGAAGAGGTACTTCAAAACAGCCAGCTAGCAGCTAACGTCCATAAAAAAAGCAATGGGATGATAATAATCGTTGCTATATTTTATAATTTTCAATTATTTCTAATTTCAAGGTTTTCTTTAAACTAGGGATGTCCGATTATGGCTTTTTGCCGATATCCGATATTCCGATATTGTCCAACTCTTTAATTACCGATACCGATATCCACCGATACCGATACTGATATATACAGTCGTGGAATTAACACATTATTATGCCTAATTTGGACAACCAGGTATGGGTTGATAAGGTCCTTTTTTTTAAAAATTATAAAATAAAATAAGATAAATAAATTAAAAACATTTTCTTGAATAAAAAAGAAAGTAAAACAATATAAAAACAATTACATAGAAACTAGTAATTAATGAAAATGAGTAAAATTAACTGTTAAAGGATAGTACTATTAGTGGACCAGCAGCACGCACAATCATGTGTGCTTACGGACTGTATCCCTTGCAGACTGTATTGATATATATTGATATATAATGTAGGAACCAGAATATTAATAACAGAAAGAAACAACCCTTTTGTGTGAATGAGTGTGAATGGGGGAAAGAGGTTTTTTGGGTTGGTGCACTAATTGTAAGTGTATCTTGTGTTTTTTTTTGTTGATTTTATAAAAAAAAACAAATAAAAAAAAAACGATACCGATAATAAAAAAAACGATAATTTCCGATATTACATTTTAAAGCATTTATCGGCATCTCTACTTTAAACCTTAACAAAGAACTACATGTCTTCAGCTCATCACTGAGCTTGTTACACCATTTAACTCCTAAAACTGAAATACATTTGTATTTTATATTTGTTCTTACTTTACCTATTTCAAAAATCAATATCCCCCGTAAATTATAGTTTTCTCCTCTTACTTTAAATAACCTAAGAATACAAACTAACTAAAACTGTTAATACCTACTAAACCGTCCCATGCGTGATGTCTGTAGGAGTGTTTTCATGCATATTTGTGTGTGCTATTGCAATGTAATGAAGCTAGTGTCGTTAGCGAAAATGCTAACACGTTTACGAGTGTCTGTTTTTAGTATTATGAACTTATAAAGGCATTCTTTTTGTATTGTTTCAGTTCCACAAATTCCTCAGTAAATTCACCAAGACGTCACTGTGGAGTTATTGAGTCTGTTTAGTGGGTCTATGACGATGACTTATGTTTTGTTTGATCAGCCGTTTTACTGCCGTGTTACTGGCACCGTTTGGAAACATTTAAGGTATGTAAATAAACATTTATGTGTAAATAACTCATGTCGCAAATAACTCATGTCGCAATGTTTATATCTGCGGCTTTATATATGGAAAAAACGGTACTTAAATAATCCATCGATTCAGAATCGTCTGAGGTCCCAATCGTGATGCATCAAAGAATCGATCATTATTCTAGCCCCTACAAAACTAGATTGTGCGTACACACACACAAACACACACATACACGCTGACACACACAAAATAACATAACCTGGCTCTCAAATTACCTTTGAGTCTGACCTTTATCCACTGAAAGGTTTTTGGTTCAGTTTCTGAGGGAAGCCACCTCCTGTGCAAGGGTTGTGTGATTTGTGATTAGTGGGTGGATCTTTGTGCGACGGGGCCCCGGGGCCGTCACTCTTATAATTACACCGCATCCCTGGGGAGGGACCCTGGAGTGACAGCAACATAGCTCCCATTTTTACCAGGTCATATTCAGCGATTAGGCACATCCTGTACCCTGCCAGTGGCCCATTCCTTTTAAAAGACCAATTCCCAAGGAGGCCGGAACACAGGGACCAGGTCCACATAACCGGCAGGCACCTGTTCAGCAACCTACTTCAACGCTGTAAGGCCAAAGCTACGAGACGAACTGTAGCCATCAAGGGTGCAGGATTCTGTGGGATTCGTTTGGTTCTGAAGTTGACACATTCCTGCAAAATGAGATAAAGAGGTAGAGCAGTGTGCGTCTTGGATTTAGGAACACATGTTGAGCAGATGTCCCAACACCCTTTTTGTTAGTCCTGTTGTTTCCGTAGTCATCCATACGGAAACAGTTTTTCATATTTTTATTTTGAAATCATGCTTTTTTTAGTAAGATTTTAAGGGGAAAACAAGCAGCTGTTGTTGAAGTTTATTGTTGACTTTATTATTATTTGCTAGCATTCTGTTTTACATATAGTTTAGCCTTATATTAATCACATTTTTGTCTTCGAACCTTTATGTGTCCTTTGAATCTAATTTGATCTACATTGTGACAATCAACAAGGTGACACACAAACAGTATGTACACTGACCTAGTCCTACTCCAGAATCCTAACTTGACTCAATAGGGGACTTTCTTGATATTTGAACATTTAAAAATCCCCCAGCCGGGTCAACTAAATGGCATTTTGGTCGGTTTATTAGATATGATTCACTTGAGAGCAAATATGAATTGAAAGTCAAAATTTAATTTGTGTTTGAATAGGAGTTGTATACTTAAACTCATAAATTTGTGTATATTTCACGGTTGTTACTCCTCTTATAACAACAGTAACAAATCTGGTCTTTGCTTTTGTTTTGTCAGATTAGAGGATCAGGTGTCATGTGATCCGAATGCCAATGTTTACAAAATGGTTTCAGAAAACACACACACACACACACACTTTTGATAAGAAGACCAAACTAAATCCACAGGAAAAACTGAGGAACTGAAAGAAAAACAGATTTTAGTTTAGTTTCATAACCCTTAATCCCTCTCAAATGTTCTTAGCTATGTCCTTCTAAACTCAGATTGACCAAATTTGCAACATTATTTATCACTGGCATTCTTTCCTTCGAATACAAATAAGCTCATAACTTTAAAAAAAAAAACCCTGATTTTTCTCTCTGCATATCAAATATAAGACATGTTTCAAATAGCTTTAAGGAAAATGTGTAGTACAGGTACATTTAAAACATTTGAATATCATGCAAAGTTTGTTTATTCCCACAAATATAATTACAAGGTGAAACTCATATATGACATAGGCTCATAACATGCAACTTAATATATGTTAAGCATTCTTGATGATTATGGTTAATTTATGAAGAAAAAAAAGTACATACAAGTTGTATTATACTATGTATACTTGGTGAAGCAGTTTAAGTATAGGACTGCTAGTCCGTACCAGACTGAAGCAGAATGAGTCAATATCTAAATAGCAGACGTGTATCCATGAAAATATGAAGAGGCTGCTGATGGTGCGTTTGACAGGGAATCGGCTAAAAAGGGGATACTGTAGAAGTTCACCGTCAAAGGTGATTACTGTACATTATCATTACATTACTTCATAAAATGACTGTAGTTGTGAGTTAAACGTTCCAATGTTTTTCTTTTTAAAAGGCACGTTACAACACAATTGTGCTGTTTTCAAACACAAATTAAATTGATTTTAATTCATTTAAATGAGCAATGTTGACTCGAGATGCAAGTGTTTTGGGTTACATACCAATTGGGCATGTAAGTTGAGGTATTGTAAATAGAAACCGGGACAAGATGATGTAGGATGTCCAAAAACAGTTGAACCTGTCCAGTCTTATTCCATGTAATGTCTACTGTAAACTGATGAATACAGATTCAGAATAATTATTATTCATCCCTCTCAGTCTGGTTTGGTGCTGCTACAAAGAGGTCATTAAATATCAGACTGCTGAAAAGATGATTGGAACCATTCCTTCCCACTTCTCATTTCTATGTTTTCCATTTTCCAAGTCAGGGTGTCCAAACTTTTCCACTGAGGTTTGCACAACAAAAAAATCAAAGTATTCTGATAAATACATGTTAAAGGTCCCGGGCACCCAAATGCATCTCAGTCATTAAAACGTTAGCAATAACTAATTTATTAATATTTTTTCAAACTTTCAACGCTTAAATACAATAGATCAGGGGTGTCTAAAGTGTGGCCCCAGGGGGCATTTGCGACCGAGTTTTGTTGGCCCCTGAAGCATTTTGTCGGGAATAAAAAAAAATCTGAATATAATGAGAAAAAGCAGAAATTTTCTAACTAATACCTAATAATAATACACTTAGTCACCTATAACACAAAGCTAACACGCATATGTGTCTTCAAATATATATAATATCTCTTTTTAGTATTGTTTTCAATATAAAAAATACAAAATGGCCCCGGAATACTTTTTAATGTGGCCCTGTGTGGAAAAAGTTTAGACAACCCTGATCTAAACTATTACACGCTCTCGAAATTAAAATATAAACAAAGTTGAGTTAGTAATTTCAAACATATAAATAATACTAACATATGATTTAATTAATTTATAAAATTACAACATCAATAATAAACACTGAATTTAACCGTACTTAAATATTTTCATACAGGCAGAATTTTTGCAGTTACACAGATGTAATATCTTTATTATCATTAGTCTATTCCTTCAGGGGGAAAAAAACAACAGTAAAATTGTAAGAAAAAAGCTAAAAAAAAAAAAACATCTGAATTTAATAAGACGAAATTGAATGTTCTAAGTAATAGTTAATAATAATAATAATGATAATAATATATTTGGTCATCTACTGTATGACACAGAGCTGACTCAAAGGTTTGTCTTTAAATATATACAATATGCTTTAAGTATTTATATTTGTTTTTTTACACACACAAAAATGTATCAAAATGGCCCCCGCATAATTTGACTTTTCAGAAGGCGGCCCTTGGTGGAAAACGTTTGGACATCAACTTCAGATCTATCAGTTGACATTCATTTTATTTTGTATTATGTTTTATGGCCAATTTAGCAAATCCAAATAAACTCAAACTCAAATGCATCTAGTGTTTTTTTCCCCAAACATGCAAACTGATGACAAATTATGTTAGCTGTGAGAAGGATCTATACTGATTGTTTTGTTTTTTATATAAAGAAAGGAAACTTTAACTTCCATACGGCCCGTTAAATATCTAATGACGCTCTTTATCATATCGTATCATTAAACTTTCTGAGGACCCATTTATGTTGGAGTCAAACCAGCATTTATTCAAGACTTAATGGCGTTCTATGACTGATTTGAAAAACTCACAACCCAGTGGGATGTCAATGTGAATGACTATAAGAAACCTTGGAGAGGACCGCAGATGTGGGTGACCCCCCACCCCTCTAGGGGAGACCGGATGCAATGTACATCGAGTGGGTCTAGCATAATATTGTGAGAGTCCAGTCCATAGTGGATCTAACATAATAGTGAGAGTCCAGTCCATAGTGGATCTAACATAATAGTGACAGTCCAGTCCATAGTGGATCTAACAAAATAGTGAGAGTCCAGTCCATAGTGGATCTAGTTTATAGTGTGAGAGTCCAGTCCATAGTGGATCTAACATAATATTGAGAGTCCAGTCCATAGTGAAACTAACATAATAGTGGGAGTCCAGTCCATAGTGGATCTAACATAATAGTGGGAGTCCAGTCCATAGTGGATCTAACATAATAGTGAGAGTCCAGTCCATAGGGGATCTAATATAATGGTGAGAGTCCAGTCCATAGTGGATCTAACATAATAGTGACAGTCCAGTCCATAGTGGATCTAACATAATCGTGAGAGTCCAGTCCATAGTGGATCTAGTTAATAGTGTGAGAGTCTAGTCCATAGTGGATCTAACATAATAGTGAGAGTCCAGTCCATAGTGGATCTAACATAATAGTGACAGTCCAGTCCATAGTGGATCTAACATAATAGTGAGAGTCCAGTCCATAGTGGATCAATACATAATAGTGAGAGTCCAGTCCATAGTGGATCTAACATAATAGTGAGAGTCCAGTCCATAGTGGATCTAACATAATAGTGAGAGTCCAGTCCATAGTGGATCTAACATAATAGTGACAGTCCAGTCCATAGTGGATTTAACATAATAGTGAGAGTCCAGTCCATAGTGGATCTAACATAATAGTGACAGTCCAGTCCATAGTGAATCTAACATAATAGTTAGAGTCCAGTCCATAGTGGATCTAACATAATAGTGACAGTCCAGTCCATAGTGGATCTAACATAATAGTTAGAGTCCAGTCCATAGTGGATCTAACATAATAGTGAGAGTCCAGTCCATAGTGGATCTAACATAATAGTTAGAATTCAGTACATAGTGGATCTAACATAATAGTGAGAGTCCAGTCCATAGTGGATCTAACATAATAGTTAGAGTTCAGTCCATAGTGGATCTAACATAATAGTTAGAGTCCAGTCCATAGTGGATCTAACATAATAGTGACAGTCCAATCCATAGTGGATCTAACATAATAGTGAGAGTCCAGTCCATAGTGGATCTAACATAATAGTGACAGTCCAGTCCAAAGTGGATCGAACATAATAGTGAGAGTCCAGTCCATAGGGGATCTAATATAATGGTGAGAGTCCAGTCCATAGTGGATCTAACATAATAGTGAGAGTCCAGTCCATAGTGTGAGAAGGATCTATACTTATTGTTTTGTTTTTATATAAAGAAAATAAACTTTAACTTTCATACGGTCCGTTAAATATCTAATGACGCTCTTTATGATATCGTATCATTAAACCTTCTGAGGACCCATTTATGTTTGAGTCGAACCAGCATTTATTCAAGACTTAATGGCGTTCTATGACTGATTTGATTTAATTTATATTCCAAATAACCCGAGCATGTTGACAAGATGGACTTAACCCCAAGAGCTAAGAGGGAAACACTTCATCACTGATAGCAGCAACTCAATGGCTTCTGTTGACAGAGAAGCCACAGAGGCAAAACTGCCCGAGCTACGATTCAAAGCGGTCCTAAAATAAAATATCGAATTGATTTAGATCTTGACAAACAATATTTCAAGTTGAGGCAAAACACGACTGATATCAAACATTTTCAGTGTGCAGGCACGCGTTCATAAATTGATGCAAGATCTTTTGCCGACTAATGAAGAAAAAGAGAACAGAACAGAGGGAAAGAACGATGTCATCATGCTGAGATGTAAGAGGCTTTAAATATTCAACGGGAGATGCTTTGCATTTTAGCCCTTAAGAGCAAATTGACTCACAAATCTGGTGGCCTCTCCCTGGGCAGCTGTTGCAAGAGCTTCATGTTTGCCGCAGCAATTGACGACGGAGCGTAACCTCTCTTCGTTCTGTTAACATTCACTCTCAAAGGGTGCCACGGTGAAACACAAACTGTTTTGCTTTCCGTGAATGGCTGCAGAAAAAAACACGCATTTCAAGTGATCAACTTTGGTTCATGTTTACAGTCAAAATTCCCAATAACTAAACCTTACTGTCCTATTTACTCCTTTAGTAAGCCTGATTTCCAACTGTTTAATTTAATGTGTTTATGTCTGGTACATTATTGTCTGATGAATCTCACCCGAATTTGGAGATTTCTCCATGGAAACGGTGATGCGTTGTCTGATTATTTTGTTCCAAATGAAATGCGGTGTAGACCTCTAATGCAGTGTTTTTCAACCACTGAGATACAGTCTGGTGTGCCGTGGGAGATTATCTAATTTCACCTATTTGGGTTAAGAATGTTTTTTGCAAACCAGTAATTATAGTCTACAAATGATGAACCGTGTAATTTCTTTCATATCTGTAGGTGGCAGCCGGTAGCTAGTTGCTTTGTAGATGTCGGAAACAGCGGGAGGCAGGGTGCAGGTAAAAATGTGTCTAATGCTTAAACCAAAAATAAACAAAAGGTGAGTGCCCCTAAGAAAAGGCATTGAAGTTTAGGGAAGGCTATGCAAAACGGAACTAAAACTGAATTGGCTACAAAGTAAACAAAAACAGAATGCTGGACGACAGCAAAGACTTACTGTGGAGCAAAGACGGCGTCCACAATGTGCATCCAAACATGACATTACAACAGGGGTGTCCAAACTTTTTCCACTGAGGGCCGCACACGGAAAAATTAAAGCATGCGGGGGCCATTTTGATATTTTTAATTTTCAAACCATAACAAAATATATGGATTTTGTTTGTTTTTTACCTTTAGGGCTCCCGGGGACCATAAAGGGTCTAAGTCATTAAAATGTTAAAAACAAGTCAAATTATTTATTTATTTATTTATATAACGCTTGCAGTAAATCTGTACAGTATATCAACTTCAGGTTGATATAAAGTTTAAAAAAACAAAAAGGTTGTATGCCTTTTCTGTCAAAGACAACTTAGTTTTTTATAATAAAACTGAAATATGCAGTATTTCCCCCACTGCCCAAAACATTCAGAAAGCAATGTTTGATGTGAAGTAATTAGAGCCTTAAAAATATCAATAATGCAGGACACCATTGATTTTAATTCATTATTATTTTTGAGTAATTACAGTGAAAAGATAAATAAAATCTCATTAAATATATTTGGGATCCAAAAGGTGCCCCCAAGTGATACATTTTTATTAGGTTTTTTTTAACTTTCAACACTTAAGTTACGAGATGAACTTCAGATATATCTGTCGATTTTACGTTTGAACTATTATTTTGTTTGTTTTATGCTCTTTTGTCAAATAAAATGTTGACGTTTTTGTATGGCAACCACACAATATATGCAATATTTCCCACATAAAACATTTTAAAGTGAAATATTTGAAATAATTGGAGCCTTGAATAGGTCACTAATAGACAAAAGAAGAAAAAAAAGCCTGCATGGTAGCTTTGTGTCAACATTGCAACTTTTCCTAGTTAGATTTCACCTCATTCCACTTTTTTAAATGTTTTTTTAATTTTTGCAATAGCATTTCCAGAATGTGTGGCGGGCCGGTAAACAATTAGCCGCAAATGGCCCCCGGGCCGCACTTTGGACACCCCTGCATTACAATCAACAATGTCCCCACAAAGAAGGATAAAAATAACTGAAATATTCTTTATTGCTAAAACAAAGTAGATGCGGGAAATATCGCTCAAAGGAAGACATGAAACTGCTACAGGAAAATACCAAAAAAAGAGAGAAAAGCCACCAAAATAGGAGCGCGAGACAAGAACTAAAACACTACACACAGGAAACAGAAAAAGAAGTCACGATAGTACACCTACTTTAAGACAAGAGCTATATTGATGCATGGTTGGTTATGGTTTAAAGTCATATCCAAAAATTGCGACGACGACTTTTTACTGTCAACTGAGTTTCGTTTTTTGATGATTTCTGCTGGTGGTGTCTCTCCGCATTTTTTCAACGCAAAAAATGTGCCTTGGCTCAAAAAAGGTTGAAAAACACTGCTCTAATGCAGTGGTCCCCAACCTTTTTGTAACTGCGGACCGGTCAACGCTTGAAAATATACCCCACGGACCTTGGGGGGGGGGGATTTTTATTTTTATTTTTTCATAAAAAAATACAATCATGTGTGCTTACGGACTGTATCCCTGCAGACTGTATTGATTTATATTGATATATAATGTAGGAACCAGAAATATTAATAACAGAAAGAAACAACCCTTTTGTGTGAATGAGTGTGAATGAGTGTAAATGGGGGAGGGAGGTTTTTTGGGTTGGTGCACTAATTGTAAGTGTATCTTGTGTTTTTTATGTTGATTTTATAAAAAAAATAAATAAAAGAAAAGAAAAAAAAAAGAAAAGAAAAAAAAAAAAAAAAAAATATATATATATATATATATATATATATATATATATATATATATATATATATATATATATATATATATATATATATATATATATATATATATATATATATATTTATATATATATATATTTTTTTTTTTATTTATTTATTTATTTATTTATTTTTTTTATTCTTGTGCGGCCCGGTACCAATCGATCCACGGACCGGTACCGGGCTGCGGCCCGGTGGTTGGGGGCCACTGCTCTAATGTACGTGCTAAGAGCAGACAATTTTAGTTATCATTAGCACTAAAAAAATTATCATTGTGTAATGTTCATATTGTTGTTACTCAGCCAGCGTTTGTGGGTCTGATGTCTGATGGACCCGTTGCATTTTGTGGCTTTTAATGCCTCAAAATCAAACACTTTTTAGTTAAAATACTGAACAGATGTTTATTGCGATAAGGTTAACATCTGTTCAGTATTTTAATATAAAAGTGTTTGATTGTGAGGCATTAAAAACCACAAAATACAACGGGTCCATCAGACCCACAAACGCTGGCTGAGTAACAACAATATGAACGTTGCACGGAAAATTTCTCTGCCAGTTTCTGCATCCCACAGGGATTCTTCTTTTGTGTTTCTACACCTGCGGTTCCCACACAAGGTTGCAACTTTGTTTGTCAACACTGTCTGCTCTCATTTTCTCGCACATTTGACCCTCTAATGTTCTGTGTACTTACACTCTGTCCTCCTCCTGTCTAGGCCTGCTGTGTGTGTGTGTGTGTGTGTGTGTGTGTGTGTGTGTGTGTGTGTGTGTGTGTGTGTGTGTGTGTGTGTGTGTGTGTGTGTGTGTGTGTGTGTGTGTGTGTGTGTGGTACACAGAACATCAATTTCCACACTTCTATTAGCCCTTATATATATTAACCTTATATGTAATAGAAATGTGTAGGGGGGGTGTATGGTTTGTGGTCATTAAATATGTATTCTGATATATGTTCTTCACAGAAGATGAGCCAAAGTCAGTGAGTCTCAGTTTGAAAAATTAATAAATTGTATCATTTTTCTTTTAATAAAAAATGAAAACGGGTCCCACAGACCCGAACACCACACAAGGAATGTGCGGATGTATCGTTGCAACCCTAACCTGCAGCCACAGACGCTTTAGAGCAGACTGACGGAAAAGTGGCAGCCTATTTACGTTATTGGCCTCTCTGACCATTACCAAGCAATTCACATTTATAAAATAGCCAGTTTAGTGAAGCGCAGCATTTTGCCCAAAGACATAATGACAGAAGGATAGGCATGGATAGAGGGTGTGGCATTCAAACCGTCAACCTACTGGTTTTTAGTCTGCTTGCTTTAATTCTAGGTAAAGGCAAGGCAAGTTTATGCGAAGAGCACAATTTGTGCCGGCCAAGTCACATAATATATGCGGCTATTACCCACACATAAGTGAATGCAAGGCATACTTGATCAACAGCCGTACAGGTCACACTGAGGGTGCCCGTATAAACAACTTTAACACTGTTACAAATATGCGCCACACTGTGAACCCACACCAAACAAGAATGACAAACACATTTCGGGAGAACATCCGCACCGTAACACAACATAAACACAACAGAACAAATACCCAGAACCCCTTGCAGCACTAACTCTTCTGGGACGCTACAATATACAGCCCCCGCTATCACCAACCCCCCCCCCCCCCCAGCCCCCCATCTCCCGAATGTAGCTGTTGTTTTGAGGCATGTTTAAAAAAAATAAAAAATAAAAAATAATGCACTTTGTGAAAGTCAGTATAAAGTATAGTGTTTCCCATAGTTTTAATGAGTTTTGAGTTTGAGTTTATTTCAAACATGCAAGCTTACAACATGACACATCACAATTTCCAGTTTCTCTTTTCAACATGTTCGAAAAGGAGTAGGAAGAAGCAGAGCTTATTTAATCCTACCCCTTTTCTTTACATACCAGTTGCAAAACGTTTTGTTCAGTATCAGGATTATCTCAGGGAGAGCATGTCCCAAATTCCAAGTTGCTGTTTTGAGGCATGTTAAAAAAAAAGTAATGCACTTTGTGACTTCAATAATAAATATGGCAGTGCCATGTTGGCACTTGTTTCCATAACTGGAGTTGAAGTTGTTCTCTTATTTTGGAAAACCTTGTTTTTGATTGGTTGATTGAAACTTGTATTAGTAGATTGCACAGTGCAGTACATATTCCGAATATTTGTTTAAGTTGGGAAGACTATCTCTCCCGGCTGGCCTGGGAACGCCTCGGGATCCCCCGGGAGGAGCTGGACGAAGTGGCTTCCCTGCTTAGGCTGCTGCCCCCGCGACCCGACCTCGGATAAGCGGAAGAAGATGGATGGATGGATGGAACTTAATCAATTCATGGTAAAGTTACATTGTTTCATGCATCCAGCGGGGCATCACAACAAAATTAGGCATAATAATGTGTTAATTCCACGACTGTATATAGCGGTATCGGTTGATATCGGAATCTGTAATTAAGAGTCGGACAATATCGGAATATCGGATATCGGCAAAAAAGCCATTATCGGACATCTCTAATAAAAACCATGACTGAATTCGATAAAAGCAAAGATTTTCCATACGATACTTCCAGTTGTCACAGCTAAATACTAGTGTTTTCAACCTGAATTTGAACATTGCTAAAGTGAAAGCCTGTCCTGCATCTTCTGGAAGACAATATCCGATTGTAGTAGCATTAATTTAAAAGGTAGCCTCACCTGGGCACCAGCAGGAGTCCACTCCCTGCAGCTTCTCAGTGCCCGAGATGGTTCATTTGTCAGAGATGTACCTTGTCCTCAGACCATGAAAAGACACCAGCAAAGCTGCTCTAAATCCTATTCTCCAAACAACAGGAGGCCAGTGTGGCGACCTGAGCAGTGGACTGATATAATCCTATTTACTCGGTTCGAGTCGAGACTCGGGCAGCAGCATTCTGGATGTACTGCAGCTGCAACTAAAAAAAAGCTCTCCTCTCTTGTTCCCCTTTTTTTTTTTTTTTTTGACATGCAGATGGAATAACAATCAAGTACCCCAAAGAAGTGCACATTTTAAACCCAACCTGGTTTCCAACTTTCCAAATAAAACTCACACCACTCAAGTCCAAACAAAGACGTGCATTAAAATGTCGACCTTGGCTGAAGGTTGTGCAGGACTTCGCCACACACACACACACGCGTTCATCGGATCTGACCATAATGTTTACCCCCATAAAACAACTGTCACTGAAATATGAGTCTTTATTCTTTCACATAAAATCCCTTTTTTAGTCCTGTTTTAATCTGCATGCAGATGTAATTATACGTTTCTCCCGCTCCAGCAGATGGTGTTTGGGTCACTTGCAAAAGCCAAAGCTGACCAACTCCATTCTCAAGGTGGCTGGTTCATGTTTTACATCACATTCTCAATAGACGCTTTATTTCCTCCTGGAGTTTTTGTGGTCTACATTAACCTTCCAATGACTGCGACTGCTCTATGTCCAGCGTATCAGTTGTGTCTAGGAATGATCGCTTAAACACATCATCAAACCCCCGAGCCAAGTCGATCCCTCGCCAGAGGATTCTAATGTCATTAGTAAACTCTTTACATTCACCCTTTCACTAACTTCGCCAGGTTTCTGTGTACCTTCCGCTGGCTGAGAACCCACTAGGCACGAGAAGCATCTGTTTCCTCTCTTTACCCTCCTTGTCCCTGCAGACGCTCGCTCAAGTGGACGATCCGCCACGAGCAATTGCGGCTCAGACCGGATTGGAACATCGACGCAAGCTGTGGCAAGAAGGTTTCAATCAATCAATCAATCAATCAATGTTTATTCATATAGCCACTAAATCACAAGTGTCTCAAAGGGCTGCACAAGCCAAAACGACATCCTCGGTACAGAGCCCACATACGGGCAAGGAAAAACTCACCCCAGTGGGACGTCGATGTGAATGACTATGAGAAACCTTGGAGAGGACCGCATATGTGGCTAACCCCCCCCCCCCCCCCCCCCCTCTAGGGGAGACCGAAAGCAATGGATGACGATTGCATACTTGCCAACCTTGAGACCTCCAATATCGGGAGGTGTGGGGGGGTTGGGGTCGGGGGGCATGGTTGGGGGCGTGGTTATTTACAGCTAGAATTCACCAACTCGAGTATTTCATATATATTTCATATATATATATATGTATGAAATACTTTTCATATATATATATATATGTATGAAATACTTGACTTTCAGTGAATTCTAGATATATATATATATATATATATATATATATATATATATATATATATATATATATATATATATATATATATATATATATATATATATACACTACCGTTCAAAACTTTGGGGTCACCCAAACAATTTTGTGGAATAGCATTCATTTCTACGAACAAGAATAGACTGTCGAGTTTCAGATGAAAGTTCTCTTTTTCTGGCCGTTTTGAGCGTTTAATTGACCCCACAAATGTGATGCTCCAGAAACTCAATCTGCTCAAAGGAAGGTCAGTTTTGTAGCTTCTGCAACGAGCTAAACTGTTTTCAGATGTGTGAACATGATTGCACAAGGGTTTTCTGATCATCAATTAGCCTTCTGAGCCAATGAGCAAACACATTGTACCTTTAGAACACTGGAGTGATAGTTGCTGGAAATGGGCCTCTATACACCTATGTAAATATTGCACCAAAAACCAGACATTTGCAGCTAGAATAGTCATTTACCACATTAGCAATGTATAGAGTGTATTTCTTTAAAGTTAAGACTAGTTTAAAGTTATCTTCATTGAAAAGTACAGTGCTTTTCCTTAAAAAATAATTACATTTCAATGTGACCCCAAACTTTTAAACGGTAGTGTAGCCCTAAATCACGAGTGTCTCAAAGGGCTGCACAAGCCACAAAGTCGACACATTGTGAGATTTATATTTATTTTATTTACATAAAAGAAATACTTGAATTTCAGTGTTCCGGTGGCTATCCATTAGATGGCAGTATTGTCCTGTTTAACTTCTCCGTTCATGATGAGTATATCATTTCGGCCACCGTGTTCAATGGAGAAGTATGTTCTACATATTTACAGGCAACATACACCTTCCCCTTCGAAACTGTCCTGGATGAACTGAAATTCTTGTTTCCATTCGTTTGAATTCGTTAGGCAAGCTGTTTATATTGTGGGAAAGCGGACGTAAGAACAGGCTGTCCCCACTCAGTCTCAGGTCCGCATTGAGCTGGAGGGGGCGTGGCTTCCAGCTCCGGCTGAATACCGGGAGTTTGTCGGGAGAAAATCTCTGCCGGGAGGTTGTCGGGAGAGGCGCTGAATACCGGGATTCTCCCGCTAAAAACGGGAGGGTTGGCAAGTATGCGAGTGGGTCTGACATAATATTGTGAAAGTCCAGTCCACAGTGGATCCAACACATCAGCGAGAGTCCGGTCCATAGTGGGGCCAGCAGGAAACCGTCCCGAGCGGAGACGGGTCAGCAGCGCAGAGATGTACCCAACCGATGCACAGGCTAGCGGTCCACCCGGGATCCCGACTCTGGACAGCCAGCACTTCATCCATGGCCACCGGACCTGTGTAACTCCCCCTCCCCAAGGGAGAGGGGAGCAGAGGAGAGAAGAAAAGAAACGGCAGATCAACTGGTCTAAAAAGGGGGTCTATTTAAAGGCTAGAGTATACAAATGAGTTTTAAGATGGGACTTAAATGCTTCTATGAGGTAGCATCTCTAACTGTTACCGGGAGGGCATTCCAGAGTACTGGAGCCCGAATAGAAAACGCTCTATAGCCCGCAGACTTTTTTTGGGCTCTGGGACTCACTAATAAGCCGGACTTCTTTGAACGCAGATTTCTCGCCGGGACATATTGTACAATACAATCGGCAAGATAGGCTGGAGCTTGACCGTGTAGTATTTTATACGTAAGTAGTAAAACTTTAAAGTCGCATCTTAAGTGCACAGGAAGCCAGTGCAGGTGAGCCAGTATAGGCGTAATATGATCAAACTTTCTTGTTTTTGTCAAAAGTCTAGCAGCCGCATTTTGTACCAACTGTAATCTTTTAATGCTAGACATAGGGAGACCCAAAAATAATACGTTACAGTAATCGAGACGAGACGTAACGAACGCATGAATAATGATCTCAGCGTCGCTAGTGGACAAAAAGGAACACATTTTTGCGATATTACGGAGATGAAAGAAGGTCGTTTTAGTAACACTCTTAATGTGTGACTCAAACGAGAGAGTTGGGTCGAAGATAATACCCAGATTCTTTACCGAGTCGCCTTGTGTAATTCTTTGGTTGTCAAATCTTAAGGTGGTATTATTACCAGGAGACATGGCCGGGTCACTTGGAGGACAACTAAAGGAGCACTACAAAATGGCCTTTAGTTTTCTGTTCAAACTGTCAGAAACTCCGTAAGTATGGCATGAGGGCCCTTGGTCGACAAGTGTGATATCTGCTCAAAGCCCAACACGTGCAGTCTGATTGGCATTTTCCAGAGAACACCCCAATTAGTACATTTGCCATTGGCGCGTTGTGCTCTTCACGAATGAGAGCAGTTCCACACTGAGTGACAGATGTGACTGGAGACGCCGTGGAGAACATTCTCCTGGCCAAGAACATCGCCAGTTTGGCGGCGGGTCGAAGCCGCACGCTTGGCATCGACCACCGCAGACTAAGCTCTTGATGATAAAGACATTGGAGCAGTCTATGGCTTAATCAGCATTCTGGAAAATCGGCATGATGATGACATATGTAAGGAGATATCTGTTTTAGAATCAGGTGCATCCATTAATCCAGTGTTTTTCAACACTGTGATATTGTCTGGTGTGCCGTGGGAAATTATGCAACTTCACCTAATTGGTCCAAAAAATATATTTTGCAAATCGATAATTATAATAATGTGCCGCCGTCTAATGCCTGTGCTGTGTAGATTTTGGCAGGGTAACCATGTAATACTCCATGTCAGTAGGTGGCAGCAGGTAGTTCATTGCTTTGTAGAAGTGGGAACGCGTCGAGGATGGTTTGTCGTGATCCCAATACGCAGAGCACAGCGGGAGACAGAATGTAGGTAAAAATGTATGTAACCCTTAAACCATAAATGAACAAAAGGCAAGTCCCGCTAGGAAAAGGCACTAAAGCACAGGGATGGCTATGCAAAACAAAAAGTAAAACTGGACTGGCCACAAAGTCAACAAAAACGGAATGCTGGACGACAGCAAAAACTTACAGCGTGTGGAGCAGAGACGGCGTCCACAAAGTACATCCGCACATGACACGGCAATCAACACTGGAGCCTATCTCAGCTGCATTCGGGCGGAAGGCAGGGTACACCCTGGACAAGTCGCCACCTCATCGCAGGGCCAACACAGATAGACAGACAACATTCACACACTAGGGCCAATTTAGTGTTGCCAATCAACCTATCCCCAGGTGCATGTTTTTGGAGGTGGGAGGAAGCCGGAGTACCCGGAAGGGACCCACGCAGTCACGGGGGAGAACATGCAAACTCCACACAGGAAGATCCCGAGCCCGGGATCGAACCCAGGACCTTCGTATTGTGAGGCGCACGCACTATGTCTGTATGGAAATATATGTTATCTAAAAGTTAGAGATGTCCGATAATGGCTTTTTTGCCGATATCCGATATTCCGATATTGTCCAACTCTTAATTACCGATTCCGATATCAACCGATACCGATATATACAGTCGTGGAATTAACACATTATTATGCCTAATTTTGTTGTGATGCCCCGCCGGATGCATTAAACAATGTAACTTTACCATGAATTGATTAACGTGGACCCCGACTTAAACAAGTTGAAAAACGTATTCGGGTGTTACCATTTAGTGGTCAATTGTACGGAATATGTACTATACTGTGCAATCTACTAATAAAAGTTTCAATCGATCAATCAAAAACAAGGTTTTTCAAAATAAGAGAACAACTTCAACTCCTTTTAATGGAAAAAAGTGCCAACATGGCACTGCCATATTTATTATTGAAGTCACAAAGTGCAATATTTTTTTTAACATGCCTCAAAACAGCAGCTTGGAATTTGGGACATGCTCTCCCTGAGATAGTCCTGATACTCACTACAACTATGGGAAATGCTATACTTTGACTTTCACAAAGTGCATTATTTTTTTTATTTTTTAAACATGCCTCAAAACAACAGCTACAAAAACAATGAAGGCACACAGCTTCAGTCCAGAGTATACTAGAGCATACTTGCCAACCTTGAGACCTCCGAATTCGGGAGATGGGGTGGGGGGGGGGGTGGCGGCGGGGTTGAGGTGGGCGGGGTTTGGTGGTAACGGGGGATGTATATTGTAGCGTCTCGGAAGAGTTAGTGCTGCAAGGGGTTCTGGGTATTTGTTCTGTTGTGTTTATGTTGGGAACCGGCGTGGCGAAGTTGGGAGAGTGGCCGTGCCAGCAATCTGAGGGTTACTGGTTCAATCCCCACCTTCTACCATCCTAGTCACGTCCGTTGTGTCCTTGAGCAAGACACTTCACCCTTGCTCCTGATGGGTCTGGTTAGCGCTGTGCATGGCAGCTCCCGCCATCAGCGTGTGAATGTGTGAATGTGGAAATAGTGTCAAAGCGCTTTGAGTTCCTTAAAAAGGTAGAAAGGCGCTATACAAGTACGACCCATTTACCATTTGTGTTACGGTGCGGATGTTCTCCCGAAATGTGTTTGTCATTCTTGTTTGGTGCGGGTTCACAGTGTGGCGCATATTTGTAACAGTGTTAAAGTTGTCTATACGGCCACCCTCAGTGTGACCTGTATGGCTGTTGATCAAGTATGCCTTGCATTCACTTATGTGTGTGTAAAAGCTGCATATATTATTTGACGCTGTTTGTATGAAGGAAAAGCGGACGTGACGACGTAGAGGACGCTAAAGGCAGTGCCTTTAAGGCACGCCCCCAATAATGTTGTCCGGCTGGAAATCGGGAGAATGGTTACCCCGGGAGATTTTCGGGAGGGGCACTGAAATTCGGGAGTCTCCCGGGAAAATCGGGAGGTTGAAACCGATACCGATAATTTCCGATATTACATTTTAAAGCATTTATCAGACATCTCTACTAAAAGTTGTTTATATTCCATTTAAGGAAGTCAAAGCAGGTATGACTCTACTTATTTACTTTTGAACTTTTTTAACAGTTTTTGGACTTGTATTGTGCTTTCCTGGGTTCGGGTGTTTCTTCCTGTCCAGCGCTCTTATTTGTCGTTCCGCTTCCTGTTCATTTGTTTTCCTGCAGTGACGTGACCCCTGTTTCTTAGTGCTGTTGTTCTCACCTGCCCTTGATTGCCAATCAGGAGGTGTCTTAAACCTGGGTTTGTTGTCTTAACATACTTTCCTTCTGTAGTTGTTTTATACTCACTGATGCGGCCTTGCTGAGGTTTCCTGTGCTAAATCATATTGTTTTTAACCTGCACAAATTGGACTTTATTCATGCCCCTTGGTTTTCTATTATTTCCTGTCCGGCGCTCTTATTTTTTTTGTTTCCACTTCCTGTTTTCTTTTTTTCTTGCAGTGACCTGACCCCTGTTTCTTTAGCACTGTTCTCCTCACCTGTTTTCTGATTGCCAATCAGGATGCTCGCCTGTCCTTGATTGCCAACCTGGGTTTGTTGTCTTTACATACTTGCCTGTGCTGTTTGTGTGGGTTCCTGCTCTGTGAATTGTTTTCCTTGCCTTCTCACTGATGGTCCCTCCATGCGGCCTTGCTGAGGTTTCCTGTGCTAAATTATATTTTTAACCAGCACAAATTGGACTTTATTTATGCTCCTGTGTTTTCTATTATTTCTTGTCCAGCGCTTTCCACTTCCTGCACCGCTCCTCTAATATGAACGCTGGCTCCCTCACCTGTCACTGATTGGCAATCAGGAGGCTTCTAATGACAGAAGACAGGGATGGATCATTTTTTTGCTTTGTGCTTTGACGTGCTGCATAACCATTCCTTGTGCTTCCAGTGCATGTTTGGCCTTTTGTGCACTACCCTGCTGCACTTTTTTTTGTTTTTGTTTTATCCTCTCTAATAAAATGGCCTCTACCTGCAATCCTTTTTACAGTCTGCATCCTGGGGGTCACGCCCAAGCCTTCGCCCTGCATTCTCTTCCTGTAAGTACACAATGTTGTGTTAAATCAAAGACAATGTAAATGACATCAGCACGTTTGCCTTTCCAAAAAAAAAAACTGTCAAGTCAATGAATTTGAAATAAGAGTTAATTTCCAGCCCTTTTTTTTTTGTCCTTACCAAATTGACTACGCGGAAGACTTTGGAAGCAAGTGCAACGTCAAATTGAGCTCCAATTGTAGATAAGCATCGATGTGAGATGGTTGACAGATAACATTATTCGTGCTGCTCAGCAGAAGTGCAGAGTCAAACGTTTTTGTTTTTTTTTTTGCACCAGGGAGGTTATTGTGATTCCCACAGAGGGAGCGAAAGTTTTCAGCGTCCCGAATCTGAAAGTACTTGATTTTTGCAAATCTTTCACTCATCAAAGACGTGAGATAAAGAACATGTGAGCCTTTTACTTTGTTGTGATGTGCTAAA
Source organism: Entelurus aequoreus (assembly GCF_033978785.1). Classification (NCBI taxonomy): domain Eukaryota; kingdom Metazoa; phylum Chordata; class Actinopteri; order Syngnathiformes; family Syngnathidae; genus Entelurus; species Entelurus aequoreus. The sequence goes on along the minus strand of NC_084749.1, from coordinate 16,670,906 downwards.
CAGTCCAAAAATACATTTTCCCTCTACTCGTTCTAATTAAAAAGTCTGCGATTGAGTTAGATGCGGATTAAGTTTGCGTTTCCTTCAGTTTTTTCTCCCGGGTTATTTTAGTCTTGGACGACAGAGTGGTTGTTAGAAAGCAGCCACGAGAAGCCAACTCTCGCTGAAGTAATGAACTGGGCTTTCTTGTCTTTGCTTGGGAGCTTTTTGTTGCCAATTTGGGGGTGCCTTTGGGATGCAGAGCTTCTATTTCTCTTCTTTCCATCCCGGGCTGAAATCACCTGGGATGTAATTAATTAATTAGAATTGGTGCGCAGAGCCGGAGGGGTAGAGGTGGTGGGCACATGTGTTTTGTGGTACGCTGCGGTCGATGTGGTCTGGGTGATTGGGATTAATAACAGTGGGGGCAATCCCGCACTGGGAATCAGGGTTTAATAGTCCTGGAGAGGGGCTGTACTGGTGAGGGGGGTGTTCACAAGTGCTCAGACCCCCCAGCTGCTGGAACAAAAGCTCTTTTGTGAGGGGTTCAGTTTACAGTACACACTTTACTCTGCTGCAGAGACACAACACAATACTTTGCAATGGTAAATACTAGAGATGTCCGATAATATCGGCCGATAAATGCGTTAAAATGTAATATCGGAAATTATCGGTATCGGTTTTTTTATTATCTGTACGTTTTTTTTTTTTATTTTATTTTATTTATTAAATCAACATAAAAAACACAAGATACACTTACAATTAGTGCACCAACCCAAAAAACCTCCCTCCCCCCATTTCTTTCTGTTATCAATATTCTGGTTCCTACATTATATATCAATATATATCAATACAGTCTGCAAGGGATACAGTCCGTAAGCACACATGATTGTGTGTGCTGCTGGTCCACTAATAGTACTAACCTTTAACAGTTAATTTTACTCATTTTCATTAATTACTAGTTTCTATGTAACTGTTTTTATATTGTTTTACTTTATTTTTTATTCAAGAAAATGTTTTTAATTTAGTTATCTTATTTTATTATTTTTTTTAAAAAGTAACTTATCTTCACCATACATGGTTGTCCAAATTAGGCATAATAATGTGTTAATTCCACGACTGCATATATAGGTTGACATCGGTATCGGTTGATATCGGTATCGGTAATTAAAGAGTTGGACAATTTCGGAATATCGGATATCGGCAAAAAGCCATTATCGGACATCCCTAGTAAATACTAGGGGTGTGGGAAAAAATGTATTCGAATTCGAATCGCGATTCTCACGTTGTGCGATTCAGAATCGATTCTCATTTTTAAA